>NC_134356.1:339855601-339983101 GCF_048569485.1 Anomaloglossus baeobatrachus
AGAGAGGCTGACACGTCGGGGGGGCTGCCGGGAGAGAGAGAGAGAGGCTGCACGTCGGGGGGGCTCGCAGGGAGAGAGAGAGGCTGCCGTCGGGGGGGCTCGCAGGGAGAGAGAGAGGCTGCACGTCGGGGGGGGCTCGCAGGGAGAGAGAGAGGCTGCACGTCGGGGGGCTCGCAGGGAGAGAGAGAGGCTGCACGTCGGGGGGGCTCGCAGGGAGAGAGAGAGCTGCACGTCGGGGGGGCTCGCAGGGAGAGAGAGAGGCTGCACGTCGGGGGGGCTCGCAGGGAGAGAGAGGCTGCACGTCGGGGGGGCTCGCAGGGAGAGAGAGGCTGCACGTCGGGGGGGCTCGCAGGGAGAGAGAGGCTGCACGTCGGGGGGGCTCGCAGGGAGAGAGAGGCTGCACGTCGGGGGGGCTCGCAGGGAGAGAGAGCTGCACGTCGGGGGGGCTCGCAGGGAGAGAGAGGCTGCACGTCGGGGGGGCTCGCAGGGAGAGAGAGGCTGCACGTCGGGGGGGGCTCGCAGGGAGAGAGAGGCTGCACGGTCGGGGGGGCTCGCAGGGAGAGAGAGGCTGCACGTCGGGGGGGCTCGCAGGGAGAGAGAGGCTGCACGTCGGGGGGGCTCGCAGGGAGGAGAGAGGCTGCACGTCGGGGGGGCTCGCAGGGAGAGAGAGGCTGCACGTCGGGGGGGGCTCGCAGGGAGAGAGAGGCTGCACGTCGGGGGGGCTCGCAGGGAGAGAGAGGCTGCACGTCGGGGGGGCTCGCAGGGAGAGAGAGGCTGCACGTCGGGGGGGCTCGCAGGGAGAGAGAGGCTGCACGTCGGGGGGGGCTCGCAGGAGAGAGAGAGGCTGCACGTCGGGGGGGGCTCGCAGGGAGAGAGAGGCTGCACGTCGGGGGGGCTCGCAGGGAGAGAGAGGCTGCACGTCGGGGGGGGCTCGCAGGGAGAGAGAGGCTGCACGTCGGGGGGGCTCGCAGGGAGAGAGAGCGCTGCACGTCGGGGGGGGCTCGCAGGGAGAGAGAGGCTGCACGTCGGGGGGGCTCGCAGGGAGAGAGAGGCTGCACGTCGGGGGGGGGGCTCGCACCACTGCCCCGCGAGAGCCCCCACAACACGCACCACTGCCCCGCGAGCCCCCACAACAAGCACCACTGCCCCGCGAGAGCCCACAACAACACGCACCACTGCCCAGCGAGAACCCCCAAACGTGCAGCGTCACCCTCCGCGAGCCCCCCCCTTAAACATGCAGCGTCACCCCCTGGCCACTGCGAGCCCCCCAAACATGCAGCGTCACCCCCTGGCCACTGCGAGCCCCCCCAAACATGCGTCACCCCCTGGCCTCTGCGAGCCCCCCCAAACATGTAGCGTCACCCCCTGGCCACTGCGAGCCCCCCAAACATGCAGAGTCACCCCCTGGCCACTGCGAGCCCCCAAAACATGCAGCGTCACCCCCTGGCCACTGCGAGCCCCCCCAAACATGCAGCGTCACCCCCTGGCCACTGCGAGCCCCCCAAACGTGTAGGGCACCCCCTGGCCACTGCGAGCCCCCCAAACGTGCAGGGCACCCCCTGGCCAGTGCAAGCCCCGCAAACGTGCAACGTCGCCCCCCGGCCAGTGCGAGCCCCCCCAAACGTGCAACGTCGCCCCCCCAGCCAGTGCCAGCCCCCCCAAACGTTTAGCGTCACCCCCTGCGAGCCCCCCCAAGCGTGCAGCGTCACACCCTGCCCAGTGCAAGTTCCCACCAAACGTGTCAGCCCCTGCCAGCCCCCCCCAAACGTGAAGCGTTCGCCCCCTGCCCAGTGCCAGCCCCCCCCAAACGTGCAGCGTCGCTCACTGCCCAGTGCCAGCCCCCCCCAAACGTGCAGCGTCGCTCACTGCCCAGTGCCAGCCCCCCCAAACGTGCAGCGTCGCTCACTGCCAGTGCCAGCCCCCCCAAACGTGCAGCGTCGCTCACTGCCCAGTGCCAGCCCCCCCAAACGTGCAGCGTCGCTCACTGCCCAGTGCCAGCCCCCCCAAACGTGCAATGTCGCCCCCCAGCCAGTGCCAGCCCCCCCAAACGTTTAGCGTCACCCCCTGCGAGCCCCCCCAAGCGTGCAGCGTCACACCCTGCCCCAGTGCAAGTTCCCACAAACGTGTCAGCCCCTGCCAGCCCCCCCCAAACGTGAAGCGTCGCCCCCTGCCCAGTGCCAGCCCCCCCCAAACGTGCAGCGTCGCTCACTGCCCAGTGCCAGCCCCCCCAAACGTGCAGCGTCGCTCACTGCCCAGTGCCAGCCCCCCCAAACGTGCAGCGTCGCTCACTGCCCAGTGCCAGCCCCCCCAAACGTGCAGCGTCGCTCACTGCCCAGTGCCAGCCCCCCCAAACGTGCAGCGTCGCTCACTGCCCAGTGCCAGCCCCCCCAAACGTGCAGCGTCGCTCACTGCCCAGTGCCAGCCCCCCCCAAACGTGCAGCGTCGCTCACTGCCCAGTGCCAGCCCCCCCAAACATGCAGTCGCTCCGTGGCAAGTGCGAGACGCCCTAAACGTTCCACATTGCCTCCTGCAAGCCCCCCAAACATGCAGCGTCGCCTCCTGCCTAGAGTAACCCCCTCATTCCTTATGAAATCCTCCACAGCATCGCCCCCTGCTCCGTGTAAACCCCCCTTCATAAGCCACTTACCTTATGGAAGCCTCCACAGAACGGTGCTGCAGCTTCAGTACATTCCCTGACATATACACGAGCTGCAGCCCCCAGTAGTGACAGGAGACACTGCTCTGTGCCCCCAACATACAGGGCTGAGACCCCAGAGCTATAACTAATGAGGAAAGCTGAATATTCCCCACCTCAGGGTCAGGATCCGTCCGCTCTGCACTGAGAAGCCCGAGCACTGCCGCTTCCCGCCCACAGATCTGCACGGCACTGAGGAGGCCCCGCCCCTTCCGGTGACATCATGATTTCATGAAATCACTCCTCCCCCCTCAAAAATCAACTCCGATCTAGCCTCTACCCTGACAGGAGACACTGTTCTGTGAACCCAAAATCCAGGCTGAGACCCCAGAGCTATAACTAATGAGGAAAAGCTGAATATTCCCCCACCTCAGGGTCAGGATCTGTCCGCTCTGCAGTCTGCACAGAGGAGCCTGAGAACTGCTGCTTCCGCCCACAGATCAGCACTGCACTGAGGAGGCCCCGCCCCTTCGGTGACATCATGAATTCATGAAATCACTCCCCCCCCTCAAAAAATCAACTCCGATCTAGCCTCTACCATGTAGTGATGCGGTGATAATATCAGATCCCTGCGTAGTAAAAAGGAGAGCTGAGCACTTCCCACAGTAACTGGTTATTCGCAGCTGCTAGATAGTGCGCTGATGGGTTCATAAGGGAATGCTGCGCAAAGTGCTGAGTGGTGCCCACATAGTGTACATTACTGCATTGCCAATGCCTGGATAACATTAGGATAGGAAAGCTGGGTGTGCCACCCAGGGCAGTATTTAAGGCTCCCGCCACCCTCAACACTGCGGTATTTAGGGCTCCCTCATCACCGCGGTATTTAGAGTGCCCTTTCCACTGCGATATTTAGGGCTCCCTCCTCTCTCAGCACTGCGATAATTAGCGCTCCCGCCACCCTCAACACTGTGGTATTTAGGGCTGTTGCTGCCCTCGTTAGTGCGGTATTTAGCCTGCCCTTTCCACTGTGATATTTAGGGCTCCCTCATCACCGTGGTGTTTAGGGCTTGCGCAGCACTCAGCACTGCAATATTTAGGGCTCCCTCATCATAGTGGTATTTAGGGCTCCCTCCTCCCTCATCACCGCAATATTTAGGGCTCCCTCCTCCCTCATCACCGCAATATTTAGGGCTCCCTCATCATCGTGGTATTTAAGGCTCCTGACGCCCTCAGCACTGCAGTATTTAGGGCTCCCACCTCCTCGGCACTGCAGTATTTAGGACTCCCACCCTCTCAGCACTGCAGTATTTTAGGACTCCCACCCTCTCAGCACTGCAGTATTTAGGACTCCCACCTCCTCAGCACTGCAGTATTTAGGACTCCCACCTCCTCAGCACTGCAGTATTTAGGACTCCCACCTCCTCGGCACTGCAGTATTTAGGACTCCCACCTCCTCAGCACTGCAGTATTTAGGGCTCCCACCTCCTCGGCACTGCAGTATTTAGGACTCCCACCACCATCGGCACTGCAGTATTTAGGACTCCCACCTCCTCAGCACTGCAGTATTTAGGACTCCCACCACCATCGGCACTGCAGTATTTAGGGCTCCTGCCACCCTCACCACTGTGATATTTAGGGCTTCCGCCACCATCGGTACTGCAGGATTTAGGCCTCCCTCAGGCAAAACTGATTGCCTCTTAGGGGAATGATGGGTGTTATAGTGGACTCCCCTCCAGGGTTGTACCACTTAAATGCCAGTGTCAAAGATTGGCAGCTTAAAGCAGGTGCTGGCTGTGTACCTGCTCTAAACACAAGAGCAATCATACCCTGGATCACAACCAAAAATGCACCTTTGTGCTGGGGTTGTCAAAGACCGCATTGTGGCTGCAGCATGAGAAAGCAGCCCTACAACCCCCGCCTCTTTAGCACTGATCTATGAATTGTGTACAGTCGCTACCACCTATTCATACATTCAGGCGCCCCCTCCCAACATTGTACTTTTGAAACACGACAGGCAATATATTATTTATGCTTAACTCCAAACAGCACAGCGCTCCTTCTCCAGGGCCATATTTGCTACTAGCCACCCAGTGCCCAGGGAGACTGGTTGCATGGTACTACACAAATACTCATATATTTATTTATTCTTTTGCACAGAATATTTTATACAGGATGCAGCCAGGCTTCTCTTTGTTAGGCCTTGCATACTATACTCACTGTCCCTGCATGGAGCACATATATAGCACTGGCGCAGCCCGCTTGCATCGATTGTGATGGGCGTAACTAATAGGCTGTATACCAGATACTGTGTACCTGCGTGTGTTAACAGTGACCTATGCAAGCCACAAGTGTGCAATTTTACTACCATCTCCCTTTGCACCTGTGATGTCTCCATTTAATGGAGGTCTTGCTGTATCCTGGCAGTGCATTAGTCTTTTTGGCCTGGGCAGTTTACATCTTCTGCCATTAGTCTGTGAATATTTGCTTAGCTTTTGGAGGATTTTCATTCCTCTTTTTGTTGTTTTATATATATATATATATATATATATATATATATATATATATATATATATATATATATATATATATATATATATATATATACACTGCCTACAATTAGTATTCAACCCCCTGCAGATTTAGCAGGTTTGATAAGATGCAAATAAGTTAGAGCCTGCAAACTTCAAACGAGCAGGATTTATTAACAGATGCATAAATCTTACAAACCAATAAGTTATGTTGCTCACTTAAATTTTAATAAATTTTCAACATAAAAGTGTGGGTCAATTATTATTCAACCCCTAGGTTTAATATTTTGTGGAATAACCCTTGTTTGCAATTACAGCTAATAATCGTCTTTTATAAGACCTGATCAGGCCGGCACAGGTCTCTGGAGTTATGTTGGCCCACTCCTCCATGCAGATCTTCTCCAAGTTATCTAGGTTCTTTGGGTGTCTCATGTGGACTTTAATCTTGAGCTCCTTCACAAGTCTTCAATTGGGTTAAGGTCAGGAGACTGACTAGGCCACTGCAACACCTTGATTTTTTCCCTCTTGAACCAGGCCTTGGTTTTCTTGGCTGTGTGCTTTGGGTCGTTGTCTTGTTGGAAGATGAAATGACGACCCATCTTAAGATCCTTGATGGAGGAGCGGAGGTTCTTGACCAAAAATTTCCAGGTAGGCCGTGCTATCCATCTTCCCATGGATGCGGACCAGATGCCAGGCCCCTTGGCTGAGAAACAGCCCCACAGCATGATGCTGCCACCACCATGCTTGACTGTAGGGATGGTATTCTTGGGGTCGTATGCAGTGCCATCCAGTCTCCAAACGTCACGTGTGTGGTTGGCACCAAAGATCTCGATCTTGGTCTCATCAGACCAGAGAACCTTGAACCAGTCTGTCTCAGAGTCCTCCAAGTGATCATGAGCAAACTGTAGACGAGCCTTGACATGACGCTTTGAAAGTAAAGGTACCTTACGGGCTCATCTGGAACGGAGACCATTGGTGGTGGAGTACGTTACTTATGGTATTGACTGAAAGCAATGTCCCCACTGCCATGAGATCTTCCCGGAGCTCCTTCCTTGTTGTCCTTGGGTTAGCCTTGACTCTTCGGACAAGCCTGGCCTCAGCACGGGTGGAAACTTTCAAAGGCTGTCCAGGCCGTGGAAGGCTAACAGTAGTTCCATAAGCCTTCCACTTCCGGATGATGCTCCCAACAGTGGAGACAGGTAGGCCCAACTCCTTGGAAAGGGTTTTGTACCCCCTTGCCAGCCTTGTGACCCTCCACGATCTTGTCTCTGATGGCCTTGGAATGCTCCTTTGTCTTTCCCATGTTGACCAAGTATGAGTGCTGTTCACAAGTTTGGGAGGGTCTTAATTAGTCAAAAAAGGCTGGAAAAAGAGATAATTAATCCAAACATGTGAAGCTCATTGTTCTTTGTTCCTGAAATACTTCTTAATACTTTAGGGGAACCAAACAGAATTCTGGTGGTTTGAAGGGTTGAATAATAAATGACCCTCTGAATAAACTTTTCACAATTTTAAAAAAAAAAATAAAAAAAAAAAAATAACATTCTTTTATGCTGTAGTGCATTTCACACTTCCAGGCTGATCTACAGTCCAAATGTCACAATGCCAAGTTAATTCCGAATGTGTAAACCTGGGGGGGTTGAATACTACTTGTAGGCACTGTATATATATATATATATATATATATATATATATATATATACTAGAAGGTGGCCCAATTCTACGCATCGGGTATTCTAGAATTTACGTATTGTGTAGTTCATGTATGATTTTTGTTATAGATATAGATATAGATATATATATATATATACAGTTAGGTCCAGAAATATTTGGACAGTGACACAAGTTTTGTTATTTTAGCTGTTTACAAAATCATGTTCAGAAATACAATTATATATATAATATGGGCTGAAAGTGCACACTCCCAGCTGCAATATGAGAGTTTTCACATCCAAATCGGAGAAAGGGTTTAGGAATCATAGCTCTGTAATGCATAGCCTCCTCTTTTTAAAGGGACCAAAAGTAATTGGACAAGGGACTCTAAGGGCTGCAATTAACTCTGAAGGCGTCTCCCTCGTTAACCTGTAATCAATGAAGTAGTTAAAAGGTCTGGGGTTGATTACAGGTGTGTGGTTTTGCATTTGGAAGCTGTTGCTGTGACCAGACAACATGCGGTCTAAGGAACTCTCAATTGAGGTGAAGCAGAACATTCTGAGGCTGAAAAAAAAGAAAAAATCCATCAGAGTGATAGCAGACATGCTTGGAGTAGCAAAATCAACAGTCGGGTACATTCTGAGAAAAAAGGAATTGACTGGTGAGCTTGGGAACTCAAAAAGGCCTGGGCGTCCACGGATGACAACAGTGGTGGATGATCGCCGCATACTTTCTTTGGTGAAGAAGAACCCGTTCACAACATCAACTGAAGTCCAGAACACTCTCAGTGAAGTAGGTGTATCTATCTCTAGGTCAACAGTAAAGAGAAGACTCCATGAAAGTAAATACAAAGGGTTCACATCTAGATGCAAACCATTCATCAATTCCAAAAATAGACAGGCCAGAGTTAAATTTGCTGAAAAACACCTCATGAAGCCAGCTCAGTTCTGGAAAAGTATTCTATGGACAGATGAGACAAAGATCAACCTGTACCAGAATGATGGGAAGAAAATAGTTTGGAGAAGAAAGGGAACGGCACATGATCCAAGGCACACCACATCCTCTGTAAAACATGGTGGAGGCAACGTGATGGCATGGGCATGCATGGCTTTCAATGGCACTGGGTCACTTGTGTTTATTGATGACATAACAGCAGACAAGAGTAGCCGGATGAATACTGAAGTGTACCGGGATATACTTTCAGCTCAGATTCAGCCAAATGCCGCAAAGTTGATCGGACGGCGCTTCATAGTACAGATGGACAATGACCCCAAGCATGCAGCCAAAGCTACCCAGGAGTTCATGAGTGCAAAAAAGTGGAACATTCTGCAATGGCCAAGTCAATCACCAGATCTTAACCCAATTGAGCATGCATTTCACTTGCTCAAATTCAGACTTAAGACGGAAAGACCCACAAACAAGCAAGACCTAAAGGCTACGGCTGTAAAGGCCTGGCAAAGCATTAAGAAGGAGGAAACCCAGCGTTTGGTGATGTCCATGAGTTCCAGACTTAAGGCAGTGATTGCCTCCAAAGGATTCGCAACAAAATATTGAAAATAAAAATATTTTGTTTGGGTTTGGTTTATTTGTCCAATTACTTTTGACCTCCTAAAATGTGGAGTGTTTGTAAAGAAATGTGTACAATTCCTACAATTTCTATCACATATTTTTGTTCAAACCTTCAAATTAAACGTTACAATCTGCACTTGAATTCTGTTGTAGAGGTTTCATTTCAAATCCAATGTGGTGGCATGCAGAGCCCAACTCGCGAAAATTGTGTCACTGTCCAAATATTTCTGGACCTAACTGTATATATATATATATATATATATATATAGATGTTGTTGTGTGTAGTTACCAAGTGTTTGTGTAGGGCGCTGTACATGTTCTGGGTGTTGTCTGGGTGTGGCGGGGGGTGAGAGCGGTGTTGTATGTGTGTTGCGTTGTTTGTGGAGCGCTGTGTGTCTGTCGCGTTGTGTGTGTGTGTGTTGCGCGGTTTGTGTGGTGTGTTTTGGGGGGAGGTATGTTTTGTGCAATGTGTGTGTTGTGCGGTATGTGCGTATATTTATGTATGCCGCGGTGTTTGTGTGTTGGGTGTTGTGTGTGTGCAGCGTTGTCTGTGTGTGTGGGTGTCTGTGTATGGCGGTGTTTGTGGTTCCCTGTGTGTGTGTGTGTGTGTTGGGGGGAGGTGTGCACCTCCCATCGTGCTCCATCCCCCATGCTGCGTACCCCCATCATGCCCCATCCCCTATGCTGCGCATTCCCCATCGTGCTCCATCCCCCATGCTGCGCACCCCCCATCGTGCTCCATCCCCGATGCTGCGCACTCCCCATCGTGCTCCATCCTCCATGCTGCGCACTCCCCCATCATGCTCCATCCCCCATGCTGCGCACCCCCCATCGTGCTACATCCCCCATGCTGCGCACCCCCCATCGTGCTACATCCCCCATGCTGCGCACTTCCCCATCGTGCTACATCCCCCATGCTGCGCACTCCCCATCGTGCTACATCCCTCATGCTGCGCACCCCCCATCGTGCTACATCCCCCATCGTGCTACATCCCCCATGCTGCGCACTCCCCATCGTGCTACATCCCCCATGCTGCGCACACCGCCATCGTGCTACATCCGCCATGCTGCGCACTCCCCATCGTGCTACATCCGCCATGCTGCGCACTCCCCATCGTGCTACATCCGCCATGCTGCGCACTCCCCATCGTGCTACATCCCCCATGCTGCGCACTCCCCATCGTGCTACATCCCCCATGCTGCGCACTCCCCATCGTGCTACATCCCCCATGCTGTGCACTCCCCATCGTGCTACATCCCCCATGCTGCGCACCCCCCATCGTGCTACATCCCCCATCATGCTACATCCCCCATGCTGCGCACTCCCCATCGTGCTACATCCCCCATGCTGCGCACCCGCCATCGTGCTCCATCCGCCATGCTGCGCACTCCCCATCGTGCTACATCCTCCATGCTGAGCACTCCCCATCGTGCTACATCCCCCATGCTGCGCACCTCCCCATCGTGCTACATCCCCCATGCTGCGCACCTCCCCATCGTGCTACATCCCCCATGCTGCGCACTCCCCATCGTGCTACATCCCCCATGCTGCGCACTCCCCATCGTGCTACATCCCCCATGCTGCGCACCCGCCATCGTGCTCCATCCGCCATGCTGCGCACTCCCCATCGTGCTACATCCCCCCATGCTGCGCACTCCCCATCGTGCTACATCCCCCATGCTGCGCACCTCCCCATCGTGCTACATCCCCCATGCTGCGCACCTCCCCATCGTGCTACATCCCCCATGCTGCGCACTCCCCATCGTGCTACATCCCCCATGCTGCGCACTCCCCATCGTGCTACATCCCCTATGCTGCGCACTCCCCATCGTGCTACATCCCCCATGCTGCGCACTCCCCATCGTCCTACATCCCCCATGCTGCGCACTCCCCATCGTGCTACATCCCCCATGCTGCGCACTCCCCATCGTGCTCCATCCCCCATGCTGCGCACCCCCCATCGTGCTCCATCCCCCATGCTGCGCACCCCCCATCGTGCTACATCCCCCATGCTGCGCACTCCCCATCGTGCGACATCCCCCATGCTGCGCACTCCCCATCGTGCTACATCCCCCATGCTGCGCACCCCATCGTGCTACATCCCCCATGCTGCGCACCCCATCGTGCTACATCCCCCATGCTGCGCACCCCCCATCGTGCTACATCCCCCATGCTATAATAGTTTTCCTATTATACTCAGAGAGGAGTATAATAGGAGGACTGTAATAGGAGGAGTAGTCCTGGGGGGAGAGGAGTATAATGCCGGCTCCCTGCACATGTGTACCAGGAGCCGGTGTACACTGGTAACTATGATACACATCGGGTAACCAAGGGACCTTAGTTACCCGATGTGTATAATGGTTACCAGCGTTCACGGGCTCCGTCAAGATCCCAGCATCGCAAGGTTATGTCTGGCGCTGCTGGGATCGTGACGGAGCCGGTGTACACTGGTAACTATGATACACATCGGGTAACTAAGGGACCTTAGTTACCCGATGTGTATAATGGTTACCAGCGTTCACGGGCTCCGTCAAGATCCCAGCATCGCAAGGTTATGTCTGGCGCTGCTGGGATCGTGACGGAGCCGGTGTACACTGGTAACTATGATACACATCGGGTAACCAAGGGACCTTAGTTACCCGATGTGTATAATGGTTACCAGCGTTCACGGGCTCCGTCAAGATCCCAGCATCGCAAGGTTATGTCTGGCGCTGCTGGGATCGTGACGGAGCCGGTGTACACTGGTAACTATGATACACATCGGGTAACTAAGGGACCTTAGTTACCCGATGTGTATAATGGTTACCAGCGTTCACGGGCTCCGTCAAGATCCCAGCATCGCAAGGTTATGTCTGGCGCTGCTGGGATCGTGACGGAGCCGGTGTACACTGGTAACTATGATACACATCGGGTAACCAAGGGACCTTAGTTACCCGATCTGTATAATGGTTACCAGCGTTCACGGGCTCCGTCAAGATCCCAGCATCGCAAGGTTATGTCTGGCGCTGCTGGCATCGTGACGGAGCCGGTGTAGAAGCAAGCGATATCCCAGGATGTTGTGAGTGTGTGGATGTGATGTGTGAGGTGTGTGTGAGAGTGAGTGTGATCTGATGTGTGTGTGTGTACTCATCTGGGAGTCGGAGCTCCGTGTCAGTTGGGCCAGAGCGAGCGTGCATTGCGTGAGGGGGGCGGGGCCTGCAGAGAGCCGGGGCGAGAGGCCAATCCGTGTGGGGGGGGCGGGGCCATGGCGAGCCCAGCGGCCAATCAGCTTTGTGTCACCGTAAGGACACAATTTTGGAGCATGACAGACAGACAGACAGACAGACAGAATAAGGCAATTATATATATAGATATATATATATATACTTGCACACATACATTACATACACCAGCAGAATGCAATTATTTTTAAGTATTTGAATCCCTTTTTCTCACGTTTCTTTGGTCCAATGTTTCCTGGGCAGAAATAGAGGGGAGATGGGGCAATGTCATCTGTGCACATCCAGGCACTGGACGCCAACCTGCAGAGAGACTTCAGAATCAATTCTGCAGACTGAATAGATCATTGAGCTGAGTGGTAGAGCAATTGAGTGCAGAGCTCCGTAAACACGGACCGCTAAGATGTGGCCACTCATTTGCATGTCACAGTTGAGATTTGTGCTGTCAGGACTGGGTTAACAGTGAATTGTCTATGTACAGTGGGGAAAATAAGTATTTGATATACTGCCGATCTTAAAAGTTTTCCCACCTACAAAGAATGGAGAGGTCTGTAATTTTTATTGTAGGTACACTTCAACTGTGAAGGGTCAGTCTTTTTTTATGTATTTGAAGTTCATTTCTTTCTGAATGAGCACTCCGCCCTATAACCAGGGTTTGTCCGTCCTCCTTTATAGCTGGATCTTTTCTGCCCAGACATGTAGGTTTTAAACCCAGATAGCAGGGTCCCGGTACATAGAGATCACCTTGTTGAAGTTATCGGGCTCACGTGCATTGGCCAATAAGCTACTGTTAGTATCTATTTTTTTTAAAAAATATTCCTATAGCAGTAATGTAATACCAGAGTTCCCTTATTCATTGTTAGCATTCTAGAGTGCAGCTGTATGTATTTTTGTGCCAAAAATAAGTCCTAACAGGAATTTTCAGTATTTTTGGTGTAAATCTTAAAAGTGTATGTGCCTACAATCAGGACCCGCTGCGTCCAGGTCCTGACCTGCGGGGCCGCACGTCTCCTCCACAGGCGAGCGCAGCTGCTCGTGCTTACGATCAGGGTTTGGGCATTAGTGGTCTCTTCTGTTCTCCGTGTGAAGAACGCTTGCATGTCTGTAACAAACAATTGAAATGCTTGTGACTCGGGAAGCCGCACTGCACATCAGTTTACGCTGCACACTGTATACGCACAGTGGGCATGGGATTTCTAAACATCCCATCCACTGTGCTTGTACTATACATTGCAGCATTTTAAACGCAGCTGAAACATGCTGCATCCAAAACGCTGTGAACACTGATTGTGGGCGTGCACTTTAAGCCCTAACCCGAAAATAAGCCCTAGTCGCTGTATAATAATGAAGTGTCCATGCAGTTAAAAAAGTTAAACAATACTGTAAGACACTTCATTATAGAAAGCAGACACCCCCAAAATACAGAAAAAGAAGACCCCGCAATCATAGTCACCAGACGCCGAGTGGGACGATCCTCCGCCCGCCACTGCCCCCTCCCTCATATCTGCAGATGACTTTTTTGCATATTACAAAAATAAGATTGACCAAACAAGGCAAGTCTTTTTCGCTTAATCACCAAAATACCTTCATATAACAGACCAATGACCTTCCTGCCCCTACTAAAACTGCCCTGACTAAAATTACTAATGACTTACTACTAAAGCTGACACTTCTTTGTAGATCAAAGATGAATATGTGCAATGAGTGTTCTTTCACAAAAGTCGCATCCTTTTAATATTTTATGTTTAATAAAAGTAATTGATAAATATGGGGTTTTTTCAGTAATTTTCAAGAATCTGTTTTTTCTCTATTGGATCTTTTGCTTTCATAGGACTCTGTATAGGCAAGTTTTGATGTGATCAAAGGAGACTAAAGGCCACTTTACACGCAACGACATCGCTAAAGAGATGTCATTGGGGTCACGGAATTCGTGACGCACATCCGGCCTCATTAGCGACGTCGTTGCTTGTGACACGCAGGAGCGACCGTTAACGAGCGATAATACTCACCTTATCGTTGCTCGTTGACATGCTGTCCAGCTCCCAAATATCGTTGCTGATACAGGTACGATGATGTTCGTCGTTCCTGCGGCAGCATACATCGATATGTGTGACACCGCAGGAACGAGGAACATCTCCTTACCTGCGGCTGCCTGCAATGAGGAAGGAAGGAAGTGGGCGGGATGTTACATCCTGCTCATCTCCGCCCCTCCGCTTCTATTGAGCAGCCGCTTAGTGACGTCGCTGTGACGCCGAACAAACCGCCCCCCCCGCCGGTCACAGCGACGTCGCTAGGCAGGTAAGTAGTGTGACGGGTCCGAGTGATGTTGTGCGCCACGATTTGCCCGTGACGCCCAACCGATGGGGGCGGGTACGCATGCTAGCGATCTCGCTAGCGAGATCGCAGCGTTTTAAAGCGGCCTTTAAGGGTGCTTTACACGCTGCGTCATCGCTAGCGATGTCGTGCGCGATAGCACCCGCCCACATTGCTGTTACGTCTTGGGGGTGATCGCTGCCGTAGCGAATAATATCGCTATGGCAGCGTCACACGCACATACCTGCTTAGCGACGTTGCTGGAGACACCGAACAATCTCTCCTTTAAGGGGGAGGTTCGTGCGGCGTCACTAAGCGGCCACCCAATAACAGAGGAGCGGCGGAGATGAGCGGCCGGGACATGCTTCCCACCTCCTTTCTTCCTCATTGCCGGTGGACGCAGGTAAGGAGATGTTCCTGCGGTGTCACACATAGCGATGTGTGATGCCGCAGGAAGGACGAACAACCAGCGACATGCACCACCAACGATATTATGATAAGGAGGTGTCAACAATTTTTGACGTTTTTACGATCGCTGATCGTCGCTCCTTTTAGTCACACACAACGATATCGCTAACGGCGCCGGATGTGCGTCACGAACACCGTGACCCCGACGATATATCGTTAGCGATATCGTTGTGTGTAAAGTACCCTTTAGGCTATGTGCCCACGTTAGATTAAACCTGCGGATTTATCTGCGGAAAATCTGCAGATTTTCTGGATTTTCCAGATAAATCCGCAGGTTTCAGCATGCACAGACACTCCCCATGTTATCCTATGGGACTAGTGCTGTGTCCATGCTGCGGATACGTGCGACTGCGGAACATGCTGCGGATGTCCCGCAGCCGCACGTAATTGCATGTCAATTCTTTCTGTGGAATTACCTGCGGAAATCCCGGCCCTCCATTATGGAGATAGGGCCGGGACTTCCGCAGGAAAGCCGCATGAATGTCCGCAGGTTTACCGCAGATATTTCGCTGTACTACCGCAGCTAAAAATAGCTGTGGATTCCGGCGAGCAGCTGCGGTAAACTTGCGGATATATCCGCAGGTACAAACTCCCATGGGCACATAGCCTAACAAGCAAACTAGCAGAGATTAACCCTTGTTAGCCTGCCTATGAACTACCACTCTGCAGGTCGACCCCTGAGTTTGCCTATGCTGATCCCAGACATCAGAGAAGTTATCAGGCAGTGTCAGAATCAGTAGTCTGAACAGATCCCACCACCACCAAGACAGTCAGAAAAGTTTGTAAAAATCTCTGTGTGACAGTACCCCTCTCTCTCTGGATGGAGACAATGAATGAAAAGTCCTAACCATACACTGAGCATGGATATCAGAAGCTGTACCCAAACCCTCTCCTTGAGACCATAACCCCACCAATGAACAAAATATTGAAATGAACAGCAAATAAAACAAGTATCAACAATCTTGGATATCTGGAATTCTAACGACTCATCGACTAAGACCGGAGGTGGAAGAAAGGGGAGTGAAATTACTGAAGCCAAATATTTTTTTTTAACAGAGATCTGTGGAATACATTATGGATTTTGAAGGATGCAGGAGTGCCAGACAGAAGAACAGAACAGGATTAATGACCACTAAACCTAGGTCCTAACTTCAATGAAGGTATCTTAAACTCAATGTTGTTTAGTACACCGTGTGCAGAATTATTAGGCTATGTGCCCACGGGAGCTTGCTCCTGCGGATATATCCGCAGGTACGTCCGCAGGTTTCCCGCAGCTGCTCGCCGAATTCCAGCGAAATAGCTGCCGTAAACCTGTGGACATTCCAGCGACTTACCTGCGGAAGTCCCGGCCTCTATCTCCATAGTAGAGCGCCGGGATTTCTGCAGGTAAATCCGCAGGAATAATTGACATGCAGTTATGTGCGGCTGCGGGACATCCGCAGCATATTCCGCAGTCGCACATTCCGCAGCGTGGACACAGACACTCCCCATGTCCCATAGGATAACATGGGGAGTGTCTGTACTTGCTAAAACCTGCGGATTTATCTAGAAAATCCAGATAAATCCGCAGGTTTTCCGCGGCAAAATCCGCAGGAGCAAGCTCCTGTGGGCAAATAGCCTAAGGCAAGATGTATTTTAGAGGATTTTTTTTTATTATTGATCAACAAGTATGTTCTCAATCAACCCAAAAGACTCATAAATATCAAAGCTTAATATTTTTGAAAGTTGGAATGGGATTTTTATAGATTTGGCTATCTTAGGAGGATATCTGTTTTTGCAGGTAATTTTTACTGATAAGGAATCACCCTCTTATGTAGGACTACATTAATATGGCTTTAGTCAATGCGGTGACCTTGACTCCACCAGACTGACCTCATTTCCATATTTGAGGACAATTGCTTGGTCTTAATAGAGGCAAAAACATAACCATATATTTATTAACTCTAACATTTCATGTTAACTAAACTATGACTTCTCACATTAGGACGAACGTCTTTATACACATGCCTATGAGTAAGGAGGCTACTGTCTGTTAATCATTAAGGAAACTCCAAAAAACTCTTTTCTTCACAGTAATTTAGGTGAGACTACCATTCTCTTCCTACTCTATTCCTATTCTTCCTACTCTTCCTACTCTTCTCTCTTATATTTTCCAACTTCTCCCGTACTGTTGATAACCTTGTGCCTTTAACTGTAAATATTGTAATTATCTATATCACTTTATGCAAAGGACTTACCATGTATATATTAATGTAAATATGTATATAATGACAAAATGTATTTTCTGCATAGTGTTTGAACAAATTGATGTGTATACTGATCTCTGTTTATCATTTTTCCCAGCGATTAATGTGATCAAGTTCCTGGAGGACCAAAACATTATTGTCGCATGTGTTTCATTTGTTGCTATCTTGTCTTCTGTATTAAAAATCTATTAGCATTGAGAAAAAGAGTTATATCTTTATTCATTTTTGTCCATTGAGAGTGCAGTTTTATATTTATATATGATTTTTCATGGATTTTTTTGATCCTCTTAAACTAGCACCTCCCCCATTCTTTTAATTCTAAGTGTGTGTACACTATCTTCTTATTTTAGGTAATTTTTACTGTGCAGAATTATTAGGCAATTTAATAAAAACCAAATATATTCCCATCTCACTTGTTTAGTTTCACCAGGTAAGCCAATTAAACTGCACAAAATTTAGAAATAAACATTTCTGACATGAAAAAACAAAACCCAAAAAATTAGTGACCAATATAGCCACCTCTCTTTATGATGACACTCAACAGCCTACCATCCATAGATTCTATCAGTTGCTTGATTTGTTTACGATCAACATTGCGTGCAGCAGCCGCCACAGCCTCCCAGACACTGTTCCGAGAGGGGTACTGTTTTCCCTCCCTGTAGATCTCACATTTTATGAGGGACCACAGGTTCTCTATGGGGTTCAAATCAGGTGAACAAGGGGTCCATGTCATTATTTTTTCATCTTTTAAACCTTTATTAGCCAGCCATGCTGTGGAGTAGTTGGATACATGTGATGAAGCATTGTCCTGCATGAAAATCATGTTTTTCTTGAACGATACCGACTTCCTTCTGTACCACTGCTTGAAGAAGTTGTCTTCCAGAAACTGGCAGTAGGTCTGGAAGATGAGCTTCACTCCATCCTCAACCCGAAAAGGTCCCATAAGTTCATCTTTGATGATACCAGCTCATAGCAGTACCCAACCTCCACCTTGCTGGCGTCTGAGTCGGAGTGGAGTTCTCTGCCCTTTACTGATCCAGCCTCTGGCCCATCCATCTGGCCCATCAAGAGTTACTCTCATTTCATCAGTCCATAAAACCTTTGAAAAATCAGTCTTACGACATTTCTTGGCCCAGTCTTGACGTTTTATCTTATGTTTCTTGTTCAAAGGTGGTCGTTTGTCAGCCTTTCTTACCTTGGCCATATCCCTGAGTATGGCATACCTTGTGCTTTTTGATACTCAAGTAACGTTGCAGCTCTGAAATATGGCCAAACTGGTGGCAAATGGCATCTTGGCACCTTTACGCTTGATTTTCCTCAATTCATGGGCAGTTATTTTGCTCCTTTTTTGCCCAACACGCTTCTTGCGACCCTGTTGGCTATTTGCCATGAAACACTTGATTGTTCGGTGATCACGCTTCCAAAGCTTGGCAATTTCAAGACTGCTGCATCCATGTGCAAGACATCTCACAATTTTGAACTTTTCAGAGCCCATCAAATCTCTTTTCTGACCCATTTTGCCAAAGGAAAGGAAGTTGCCTAATAATTAAGCACACCTTATATAGGGTGTTGATGTTTTACACTACACCTCTCCTCATTACAGAGATGCACATCACCTGATTTACTTAATTGGTAGTTGGCTCTCAAGCCTATACAGCTTGGAGTAGGACAACATGTATAAAAAGTATCATGTGATCAAAATACAAATTTGCATAATAATTCTGCACACAGTGTATTAGACTGAGGGTGGCAATAATGAGATAGCTTAATCCCAAACCGAGAGCAAAGAGCTTTTAAAAATTTGACAGTAAATTGAGTTCCTCTATCCGAGAAAATATTAGAGGGCACTGCATCGAGTTTGACAATCTCACTTAAAAAGTTGCGTGTAAAGCTCCCTTAAGCCTTAGTGATTTCAGACTCAAAATTCCCTTCTGAAAAATAGGGGCAGATTCCTCACAAGGTCCCCCACCCTCCTCCTCCGGAAAACTCCTGGACAAAGCACTGACTTTAATGTTCTTAAACCCAGGGCGAAAAGGTACAAAAAAATTAAACTATTTAAAAACAATGACCACCGAGCTTGTCTCGGTGTAAGATGATTAGCAGAGTCAAGGTAGAGAAGATTTTTATGGTCTGTCATTATTATAACAGGATGGATAGCTCCCTCCAGAAAGTTTCGCCATTGCTCAAATGCTAATTTTTTCATTACGTTCAGCTGATGATTAGAAAAGAAGGCGCATGGACGGAGCTGACCAAGAGACTGACCCAGAGACAATACAGCTCCCATCCACACTTATGACACATAAAGGTTGAGATACATCAGGCTGTTTCAATACAGGTGCCGACAAGAAGCACTTTTTAAGACAATCAAAGACGTATGTTCAAAGCATCCTTAGACAATTTTGAGAAGTCCGTACCTTTTTTAGTCATGTCAGTGAGAGGTCTTCCAACGGCAGAGAAATTCTTACTAAACTTCCTGTAATAATTTGCAAAACCTAAGAAACATTGCATAGCTTTAAAGTTCTCAGGACGGTCCCATTTCATTATAGCTTGTAATTTGGTGGGATCCAACCGAAAACCAGAAACAGAAATCATATAACCCAAAAATGGAAGTTCCTGTACAGCGAAAACACATTTTTCCAGTTTAGCATACAACTTATTCCCTCTGAAAATTTACAATACTTGTCTGACATGTTCCATTTGAGACCCATAATCCCTTGAATATATGTGAAAGTCATCAAGGTAAATGATTACAGATTTCCCCAAAAGATGAGAAAACACATCATTAATAAAGTGTCTGAATACAGTAGGTGCGTTGGTAAAACTGAATGGCATCACCAGATTTTCAAAGTGCATGTTGAAAGCCGTTTTCCACTCATCCCCCTGTTTGACCTGGATTAGATTATAGGTTCCCCTAACGTCAAGTTAAGAGAATGATTTAACACCGGTAATCTGATTAAATAGGTTAGGAATGAATGGTAGAAGATACGGATCGCAAACCGTTATTTGGTTGAGCCCCTGGAAGTCCAGGTATGGCCATTAGCCACCATTCTTTTCTGTGACAAAGAAGAATCCTACAGCCACCGCCAACGAAGATGACCTAATGTGCCCCTAAGCTAAACTGTCCGTTATGTACTCTTTGAGAGCTGATCTCAGAACCAAACAAGTTATAAAGTCTGCACTTGGGCGATTTTGCCCCTGGCATCAACCTTATGGTGCAGTCATAAGGCCTATGTGGCAGCAATTCCTGAGAACACATTACTAAAATTAGAGAGAGGACCAGGAAGACTTGTGGTAACCATCAAAATACAGGTTCCTAGACAGTGGTCTTTGCAATATCTGCTCCACTTTATTATTTCTTGGGTTTGCCAGTCAACAGTGAGGTTATCTAATGCTAACCAGGGGAACCCCAATCTAATTTGTGCAGGAAGGCCCTTGAGAACATAACATAAGAGCTCCGAATGAAGCACCCCTATACGGAGTTCCAGCCCCTGCACACACTCAAAAAGCCACCCTGAGCAAGAGATGACGAATTAATGGCAAAAATCTGCCCCAGATTTGATAACTCCTTCAAATCCATAACTGAGGAATGAGCAAACTGTTCAACAATCATGTTTCCTCCTGAACCACTTTCAAGAAAGACCTCGGTCTAGGAGTTTTCCGCCTGCCGTCTTTTCTTAGGCACAGAGGGGCAGGCACTGATAAAGTGTCCCTCTATGCCACAGAAAAAACAAACTCCGTCCCTTTTTGGAGGAGTGAAGTTTTCCACCCCATAAAACATTGCTCCAAGCCGCATGGAACCCTGGAAAACTTGCTTTTAAGCGCAGGGTCTTTCCACCTTGTGTCTGTGGACCATCGCTGGAATTTCACGTAATAATTCTCTGCGGGCTGATTCCCCTGTTGCAGTGAAAGGATCTTAGATTCGGCTAAAGATGTTTTATCCGGATTATCATAGATGACACCGAATGCAGAGAAAAACCTGTCAACCGTCAAAAATACAGGAGAATTGGGGCAAGGAAAAGGCCCGCGCTTGAATGTCCTCACTCAAAATTCAGACAAAAATTCCCGCTCTCTGTACTTCACTGGGGACATCAGTGAGTTTACCTGCGGTCACAGGTGGGGTACCATGGGAGCCTCTAGGTATGACCGGAGTGACTCAGTGACTTCCCCTCTCACAACCGTGGCTTAGTCAGTGTCTGCCTGAAGCCGCAGCGGGGGGTCATGTTCTGTAGGTCATGTCAAGTCTGCGCTGCGACTTAAGTATGTAGCAGAGCCGGGATTTTCATGTTAATGTTACCTCGTGTGGATAACGTCTGACCTGGGTGTTTGGTTGTACTTTGGATGTGTCACCTACTTAAGTTACTCTCAATGTTTAGATGTATACTGTAAAGCTTTTTGGATTTTCCTTACAAAGATGGAAAAAGGATGGAAAGTCGACAGTATTGCTGCACCATGTGACTAAAGATTTTACATTTTAGTTTGTTATTGAAATATGTATTTAATGACTATTGAGTACTCAAATATTAAGAAATATAATCAGCTCTTCAGTCAATATCTGGCATTAATAGGTTTATTTTTTCTTCCCCCTGTTGAAGCTTTCTGCGGGGTTATTTTTCTAATCTACTTCTAAAAATAGTGTCATGCTTTTAATCTGCCACCCACATCTCAAGGATCTGTGTAATTCTATTCACATGAAAACACTTTTAGTTTTTAATAATACTTTTTCTAATTGTTACTTATCAGAATATTTTATATTGTAAACATTGTAAGTTACAACTATATTGTTACAGAAGCAGACACAGGGGCCCAATAGAATAGGGACCCTCTTTCACCTTCAAAGCAGTTTACCGTTCTAGCACAGGGGCTGCTCTGCTGTCTGTGTCCTCTACCAAATTAGTATGTTGCAAAAATAAGGAGGCCAACATCCAGAAATGAATGACAAGTATAATATCTTCTGAAAATAAGCAAATCATCCGAGGAATAATATTTCATGGAAATATCAAAAATGCAAATCCTATACTAAAGAAAAAGGCAAGAGAAAATTCTATCCAGCAGGCAACTGTATAGTATGTAGAATCTTGTATACTACATGCATTGTTTTACTTGTTTACATTATACTTATTTCATGTACAGCAAAGTTTGCAGTTAATCTTCATACATTGTGATCAAAATATATAATTATACATCCTAAGTTGTATCCAACCATAGATAACAGATATAATGCACTTCAGATGCAGCAGATTGGAATTTGGCAAATAAATTGTCATGGCTACACTGCACGGATTGAACTGGTGATCTTTGGTTATTAGTCGGTTTCCCTCTTCGTTGGACCACAGTCTGTTTTGTGCTGTCCCAACTGTTGAAGGATCACTTGTTCTTTTTTCTAATGCCCCACCTTTCTGTTTCACTTCGATTCAGGTTTGTGACTTTCTCTTTTGGTTTGCCCAATCACACTTTGGTAGCGGCTATTTATTCTTACTACTCACATGCCTCGGTGTTGGCTATATTTCTGGATCGATAGTTGTCTGGAGTCCCAGCTCCTCGGTTAAGGTTTCCTTACTGAGACATGGCTATTGCTATACCCTGACGTTTGTTTGTGTGAATCCCATCCCAGTTATGTCCTATCTTATTTCTTTTAGGCTTGGGAGGGTTTCCATGTATTCTGTTATTCTTTTTGGTTTCTTACATTCCATACTTTCTGTACGGCAGTGTGTGTACAGATTTTTGCTGAGCTGGATCCCGGGGAGAGCAGCGGTTGTTGAGTATAACACACTACATTATATGCACATATAAAGTTGAAACCAGAAGTTTACATACACTATCTAAAAAGAGACATATGCATGTTTTTCTCATTCTCTGACATGAAATCAGAATAAGCCTTTCCCGTTTTAAGTCAATTAGGATTACCAAAATCATTTATATTTGCAAAATGCAAGAACAATGAGAGAGAATGTTTAAGGCATTTATATTACTTTCTGCAAAGTCAAAACTTTACATTCTTTTCTTTAGTGTTTGGTACCATTGCCCTTAAACTGTATGACGGGTCAAATGTTTTGGATATCCTTCCACAAGCTTCTCACAATAATTGGTAGGAATTTGGGCCCATTCCTCCTGACAGATCTGGTGTAACTGAGCCATGTTTGTAGGTTGCCTTGCTCGCACCTGCCCTTTAAACCTTGCCCATAAATTTTCAATTGGATTGCGATCAGGGTTTTGCGATGGCCACTCCAAAACATTGACTTTGTTATCTTTAGGCCACTTTGTAACCAGTTTGGCAGTATGCGTCTGGTCATTCTCCATTTGGAAGACCCATTTCCACCCAAGCTTTAAGTTCCTGGCTGATGTCTTGAGATGTTGCTTCAGTATTGCCACATAATCTTCTTTCCTCATGATGCCATCTATTTTGTAAAGTGCACCAGTCCCTCCTGCAGCAAAAGAACTCCCCAACATGATGCTGCCGTGTTTTACAGTTGGAATGGTATTCTTCAAAGCTTTTCTGTTATGATTCAGTGACCGAGGAGGATCAGAAAAAGACAAAAACTCGGAAACCCAAAAAATAACCATAGTTGCTCCAATCTTAACGGACTGCAGACCTAATACTGACACACAACTAGAAGTAGCCGTGGGACATGCCTACGATGACCTCGTCGCCTCGACACAGCCGGAGAACTAAATATTCTTACAGAAAGAAATATTAGAACAGCTAATCTGCCACGGAGTAGTCCCAAAAGATATAGATAGCCCCCCACATGTAAAGACTTCGGTGATATAAGAAAACACAATACGTAGCTAGAGAACAGATTCAGCAAAGATGAGGCCCAAACAATCTGCATAGGAAATGATAGGAAAGAGCACTAACTGCAGCCGTAAAAACCCTAGTAAATACCAGCAGCCTGATATGGAAAAATACTGAGCGTACACAGGCTCTCTCCCACTATATCAGCACTCTGGTGTTACTGGGATCCAAGAAAAACACTGATATAGAGGAGGGACTGAATTTTGTACCAAGCATGACAAAACACAATACATAGCAGACCATGGAGCAAGGTACACAGACATTCCCAGCAGGGAATGTTCCAACTCCACCAAGAACTCCACAAAGGCAAAATAACAAGAAAGTAGAAACAATAAGCAGAGGTACAAAGACCAAATGATCTGAGAGGAGTTCTGGTAGACACAGAGAAAAGGGCTGGTTTCATAATGTCCTTAGCACACAGGAGATACATTAAGCACCGGCAAGGAACAAGAGAACACTACTCAGTTATACAGGCCCAGTCAGAACACCCTGATTGCCAATTCTCCCCAGCTGTCTGGTTTCTATTTTGCAAGCCAACTTCACTACCAGCACTGACCACAAAAGGGAGCCCCAAACTGGAATCTAATTCAAATGTATTCACAATCAGTCTGCTATTGGTCTGAGGATGAAACATGGAGGAGAAGGAAAACTCAATTCCCAGCCTAGAACAAAAGGCTCTCCAAAATCTAGACACAAACTGGACTCCCGTGTCGGACACAACGTTCTCAGGAATACCATGCAAAGGAACCACCTGACGAAGAAACAAAGGCAACAACTCCGAAGCTGATGGCAACTTAGGCAGTGGCACCAAATGAATCATTTTGGAAAATCTATCACAGATTACCAAATGACCGTCATCCCCTGTGAAACAGAGAGATTGAAAATAAAATCCATTGAGATGTGAGTCCATGGTCTCTTAGGCACCGGCAATGGCAATAACAGTCCACTAGAACGAGAACAACAAGGCTTGGATCTTGAACAGATCCCACAGGATTGCACAAAACTCCTCACATCACGAGATAGAGAAGGCCACTAAAAGGGCCTACTCACCAAATCCCTGGTGCCAAAAATCCCAGGATGACCAGCCAACACAGAACAATGAATTTCAGACATCACTTTTCTCCTCCATTGGTCAGGAACATACAATTTCCCCACAGGACATTTTTCAGATTTGTTCTCCTGAAATTTCTCAAGTCTCAAATCAGGTGAAATCACAGAGAGAATCACTCCCTCATGCAGGATTGTAGCAGGCTCGTCACATCCAGAGAATCAGCAAAGAAACGCCTAGAAAGGGCATCCGCCTTAATATTCTTAGTTCCCGGAATATAAGAGACCACAAAACTAAAGCATGTGAAAAACAAGGCCCATCTAGCCTGCCTGGGATTCAACCTCCTGGCAGATTCCAGATAGATCAAATTCTTATGATCAGTGAGTACAACAATTTGATGTCTCGCCCCCTCCAGCCAATGTCGCCATTCTTCAAAGGCCCACTTCATAGCCAACAATTCCCGATTTCCCCAAATCATAATTTCGTTCTGGTGGTGAAAATGTCCGGGAAAAGAAAGCACAGGGTCTAATTTTAGAGGTCACAGGGTCTCTTTGAGACAAGACAGCCTCAGCTCCGATCTCCGACGCATCGATCTCCACCTGAAATGGAATAGACAAATCAGGTTGCCGCAAGACTGGAGCAGAAGTAAACCTCCTTTTAAGCTCCCGAAAAGCCAAGACTGTCTCTGGAGACCAATTCACAACATCAGCTCCCTTTTTGGTCAAATCAGTCAACGGCTTGACAATACTGGAAAAATTGGCATTGAATTTACGATAGAAATTAGCAGAACCCAAAAACTTCTGAAGGGCTTTTAGAGAAGAAGGCTGAACCCAATCATGAATGGCCTGGACCTTGATTGGATCCGTCTCAATAGAGGATGGGGACAAAATAAACCCCAAAAAAGAGATCTTTTCTCCCCAGCTGTCTGGTTTCTATTCTGCAAGCCAACTTCACTACCAGCACTGACCACAAGAGGGAGCCCGAAACTGGAATTTAATTCAAATGTATTCACATCACTTCTCCCTTTTTCCTTCAAACGTAGCGATGGTCATTATAGCCAAAAATTTCAATTTTAGTTTTGTCAGATCACAGGACATGTCTCCAAAAGTTAGAGGTACTTTGCACATTGCAACAGCGCTACTGCGATATCGTCGGGGTCAAATCGAAAGTGACATACATCCGGCGCCGGTAACGACGTCGCAACGTGTAAAGCCTAGAAGCACCAATAAACGATCGCAAAAGCGTCGCAAATCGGTGATCTGTGTAGTGTCAGTCATTTCCATAATTTCGCTACAGCCACAGGTACGATGTTGTTCCTTGTTCCTGCGGCAGCACACATTGCTGTGTATGAAGCCGCAAGAGCGAGGAACATCTCCTTACCTGCGTCCCGCCTGCAATGAGGAAGGAAGGAGGTGGTCGGGATGTTTACGTCCCGCTCATCTCTGCCCCTCCGCTTCTATTGGCCGCCTACCGTGTGACGTCGCTGTGACGCTGCACGACCCGCCCCCTTAGGAAGAAGGCGGGTCGCCGGCCAGAGCGACGTCGCAGGGCAGGTAAGTGCGTGTGAAGCTGCCGTAGCGATAATGTTCGCTACGGCAGCTATCACAAGATATCGCATCTGCGACAGGGGCGGGGACTATCGCGCTCGGCATCGCTACAATCGGCTAGCGACGTTACAGCGTGCAAAGTACCCCTTAAGGTCTGTGTTCCTTTGTGCAGTTGCAAACATTAATGTGGCCTTTTTATGTTTATTACGGAATAATTGCTTCTTCTTGGCAGAGTGGCTTTTCAGACCATGTTGATACAGTACTCGTTTCACTGTGGATAATGACACAATCTTACCAGCTTCCACCAGCATCTTCACAAGGTCTTTTGCTTGTGTTCTTGGGTTGATATGCATATGTCTGACCAAAGCACATTCATCTCTAGTACACAGAACTCATCTCCTTCCTGAGCGATATGATGGCAGGACATTCCCATCTTGTTTGTACCTGGGTATAATTGTTTGTACAGATAAACGAGGCACCTTCAGGTATCTGGAAATTGCATCCAAGGATGAACCAGACTTGTGCAAGTTCACAATTCTCTTCCTGACATCTTGGCTGATTTCTTTTGACTTTTCCATGATGCTACACAAAGAAGAAGTGTGTTTCAGGTGTGCATTAAAATACATCCACCAGGTGTGTCTCTAATTAACTCAGATGTTGTCAATAAACCTATCAGCAGCTTCTAAATACATTACATCATCATTTAGGCTGTCCCATATTGTTTAAAGGCATAGTATTCTTAGTGTAAGTTAACTTTTGACTTTGCCTAAAGTAATAAAAATGCCTTAATATATTCTCTATCTCCCATTATTCTGGCATTCGGCAAATATAAATAATTTTGATAACCTTAATTCAACTAAAACGGGAAAGTTTTATTCTAATTTCATGTCAGATTGTGAGAAAAACATACATATGTGCCTTTCTTCTGGTTTCAACTGTATATATATATATATATATATATATATATATATATATATATATATATATAGGAGTACTTCTTTAAATGGACTTTTATGTTTTTCTCATATTATTTGCACGCCTGAACAGATCTTCTATGTATATGTGAAGCATTGTTTTCTTTCCGTACTGACACTATTACAGCATTTGCTGTAATTCCCATGTCGCTCTGTTCTCTGAGAGCACATGTACTTGGTTTATGCTTCACAAGGTCAGTGCTATATATAACCCAGCACTTCATGTTTAATTTTAGAAAGCATGTATGGCTTGTGTACTACAGGCTTCTGCTCATAAGTAAAGGCCTCTGTTTAGTCATGCTCTAATGAGGACTGGAAAAGGTGAGGAAAGCTTTATCTATTCATTTGAAGCAAAATGAATGTAAAATAGGCAAACTGCTGTGTGTAGCTGAGTGGTTATCTTATTATATAGCAGAGGTATTCAAAGGTTTTATCTGGGATTAGTAACTAAAGATATTGAGTATATGCTCATGCTTTATAATGTATCATGTTACTAAGAGCACCATCATGCTGTTTGATACACTTTACTCAGCTCCGTACAAGCCTTAGGTACTGGACCAGTAGTCTGGGCCTGGGATCTTCACTTAGGAGCCAAACCAATATTTCTAGTATATTCTAGTCACTTATGGCTGTTAGTACTGGGCAACTGCCTTAATGCTGTGATTTCACTTACTAATACATAATGAATATTGCAGTATTGTCCACATATTTAAATATGTCTCTCTTTTTTTTTACTTTATGCTTCATGGTACAATGTCAGTAAAGTGGTGCTTCTCTAATGAAGAAACGATTGTATAAGAGTCAGTTCTCCACAGATGCACTGAAGGGATTGGGTATTTGACAAAGAGAAAATATATACCGTAGCTCAAGGGACTGGTATGAGAAACTTTAATAATACTATAATACTAACACTTTATAAATTTGGAAACAAATTGTAATGCTTGATTGAAAATCTTATACACTATGTTTAACAAACCAGCCACAGGATGTTAGGGTGAAGTTACACATTAAAAGGTCAATCTTTAAAAGGTGTTGTCCAACAGTAAAATAATATTTTTAGGTGCGGATAGATTAAAGATGATAAACTGAGACATACTAACCCCATCTACTACTCTGGAAGCAATAATTGGAGGTTTCCCTGTGGATCCACTGCAAACTGTAGATGTCTATGATGGCTCCGGAAGTAGTGTCTACCCATTCAGAAGTCACAGCACCACTGCAGCCTGTAATTGGCTGCAGCGCTCTGGTGACTAGAAGAGCATGTCATCGGATGTTTCTCTCATGAAGCATTTTTGTAGTCACCTGAAATATGCGACCAATTACAGGCTGCAGTGGTGTTGTGACTTCTGAATGGGTAGACACTGCTTTCAAAGCTGTCATAGACATCCACAGTTTGTACTGGAGCCACAGAGAAACCTCCAATTATTGTTTTTCTTAAGGTAGTCCATGCCTAAAAAAAGACAACCCCTGTAAAGGGAATGTGTAACCAGAAGATGACTTAAGCGGGCTTTACATGCTGCGACATCGCTAGCCGATGCTAGCGATGGCGAGCGTGATAGCACCCGCCCCTATCGTTATGGCGATATTTGGTGATCACTGCCGCAGCGAACATTATCGCTACGGCAGCGTCACACGCACTTACCTGGTCGTCGTCGTCGCTGTGACTGCCGAATAATCCCTCCCTCAAGGGGGAGGGACTTTCGGCATCACAGCGACGTCACCGCGACGTCACTAAGCGGCAGGCCAATCAAAGCGGAGGGGTGGAGATGAGCGGGACGAACATCCCGCCCACCTCCTTCCTTTCTCATTGCTGGCGTGTGGCAGGTAAGGAGAGGTTCCTCGTTCCTGCGGCGTCACACGTAGCGATGTGTGCTGCCGCAGGGACGAGGATCAACTTCGCCCACGCGACAGCAGCGATATTTGAGAATGGACCCCCATGTCAACGAGGAGCGATTTTGGACGTTTTTGCAATGATCCAAAATCACTCCTAGGAGTCACACACAACGAGATCGCTACAGCGGCTGGATGTGCGTCACAAAATCCGTGACCCCAACGAGATCGCTGTAGCGATCTCGTAGCGTGTAAAGCCCCCTTTACTGTTAAATCAAATGTTTTTATTAAATGTATTGTATTGTAGTTGTATTGTATTTAGTTATTTTCAAATCACAATCTAATATGTAAAGCTGAGTGTATGTGTGTGTGTGTCCACTAAAGGAATCCGCACCGTCACATTTACAATCACAACATTTTGCCCAGACACCCCATTTGACTCAAGAAACATCATGGACTATGTTTTGAGGGGAAATTTAACCCCTCACTTTACATTTATTTGCAAAAAAAAACTGCTTACATTAAAGTCAATGGAGCTGGGAGCTACAGGTCATTAATAGGAGCTCTGATTGGTTGCTATTAGAGATGAGCGAACCGGTTGCGGTTCGGCTTGAGGTCGGTTCGCCGAGCCGAGGTCCCGTTTGAGTTCGGTTCGTCGAACCGAACTCGAACCAATAGGCTATAATGGGAGGCAATCACAAACACATAAAAATGCATTATAAATGTACACATACAGTTAATAAACATTGCCATAACACTTACCGGTCCCCGCGATCCCTCCTGCACTCTGTCTCCTGCCGCTATTCCATCCGATGATCGCTGAATCCTCCCGGTGACCGGCACTGCCAGCAGAGATGCAGGACCTATCGTGACGTAAAAATAGCCATGTGACCAGTCACGTGGCTATTATCTCATTGGCTACAGACTGGTCACATGACTATGACGCGTCATGTAGGACCTGCGAGTGCATCTCTCCGGTACACGGTGCACATTTGTGTATCGCCGTGTACCGGCGACATGCTCTAGCACACGGTCGACTCCCCGCTCCGTTAGGGACCGGCTGACACAGCCGGTCATTAACGGAGATCACCGTTGCCATAGCAACGCAGTTAGCGGTGACGTCACCGCTAACCGCGGCTCCGGGAGCACCGTTGCTATGGTAACGCGTCTGTCAGCGTTACCGCTGTTACCACTAGCAGCACTGATCACTCACGGAGTGAAGGCTGCACGCTGTTTCTCGTGCAGCTTTCACGGAGTGAATGCTCCACGGGAAGCAGCGTCTTCCCCCATGCAGCAGTGATGTAGCAGAGCTGCATTTGTTGAACGAGAAAGACAGAAGACCATGGATCGTGGAGGGCTGACAGGGGGTAATAAAGATGGAGTCTCTAATGTGTCTGTGTATTTATTTCTATTAAAGTATTTTTTCTCTGTGTGGTGTCTTTTTTTTAACCCTTTATTGGAGATTCTTAATGGCCGGGTCAAACGTGCCTGACATTAAGAATCTCTGGCTTAATACTGGCTAGTAAAACAAAGCCAGTATTAACTCATGATTACCCAACAAGCCACCCGGCTCCAGGGCTGTTGGAAGAGTTGGATACAGCGCCAGATGATGGCGCTTCTATGAGAGCGTCATTTTCTGGGACGGCTGCGGACTGCAATTTGCAGCAGAGGCGCCCAGAAACCTCGGGCTAACCTGTGCTGCGGATTCCAATCCCCAGCTGCCTAGTTGTACCTGGCTGGACACAAAAATGGGGCGAAGCCCACGTCATTTGTTTTTTAATTATTTCATGAAATAAGTGAAATAATTAAAAAAAACGGGCTTCCCTATATTTTTGGTTCCCAGCCGGGTACAAATAGGCAACTGGGGGTTGGAGGCAGCCCGTGGCTGCCTGCTGTACCTGGCTAGCATACAAAAATATGGCGAAGCCCACGTCATTTTTTTGGTGGGCAAAAAACGTCTGCATACAGTCCTGGATGGAGTATGCTGAGCCTTGTAGTTCTGCAGCTGCTGTCTGCTCTTCTCCAGACAGACAGCAGCTGCAGAACTACAAGGCTCAGCATACTCCATCCAGGACTGTATGCAGAAGTTTTTTGCCCCCTGAAAAAATTATGTGGGCTTCGCCATATTTTTGTATGCTAGCCAGGTACAGCAGGCAGGTACGGCTGCCCCCAACCCCCAGTTGCCTATTTGTACCCGGCTGGGAACCAAAAATAAAGGGAAGCCCTTTTTTTATTATTTCATGAATTTCATGAAATAATTAGAAAACAAATGATGTAGGCTTCGCCCCATTTTTGTGTCCAGCCAGGTACAACTAGGCAGCTGGGGATTGGAATCCGCAGCACAGGTTGGCCTGAGCTTTCTGGGCCCCACTGCTGCGAATTGCAGTGTGCAGCCGTCTCAGAAAATGGCATTTTCATAGAAGCGCCATCTTCTGGCGCTGTATCCAACTCTTCCAGCACCTGCCTGCTATACCTGGCTAGCATACAAAAATATGGCGAAGCTCACGTCCTTTTTTTGTAGTTTTTTGGCAAAAAAAATAAAAAATGCTTCCCTGGATTTTCCATTGCCAGTGAAGGTAACACCAAGCAGTGGGGGTTAGCAGCCAGTAGCTGCTTGGATTACCCTTAGCTAGCAATACAAAAAATGCAGCGGGAGCCCATATATATTTTTTTTAATTATTTATTTAAATAACTAAAAACAAAATGGGCTTCCCTGTATTTTGATTGCTGGACATCACAGTGCTGTAAAAATAAATCTTTAAAAAAATGACGTAGCGCTCTGCGGTATTTTTGATTCTCAGCGCAGATAAAGCAGACAGCTATGGGTTGCCACCCCCATCTGCCTGCCGTTACCTTGGTTGGCAATCAAAATACAGAGAAGCCCATTAATTTTTTCTATTTAAAAAATAGTTAAAAAAAAAAATGACGTTGGGTCCCCCCATTTTTGATAGCCAGCTAGGGTAAAGCAGACGGCTGTAGCCTGAAAACCACATCTGGCAGCTTTACCGTGGTTGGGGATCCAATGTGGAGGTCCCCTCAGGCTCTTTTTTATAATTATTTTATAAATATTAATAATTACATAATAAAAGTAGGGTCCCCCCCAAATTGGATCACCAGCCAAGGTAAAGCGGACAGCTGTGGTCTGGTATTCTCAGGGTGGGAAGGTACATAGTTATTGGGCCTTCACAGCCTAAAAATAGCAGGCCGCAGGCACCCCAGACGTGGCGCATCCACTAGATACCCAACATCATAAACTGTCAGTACTAACAAAAAAAAAAAAAATCGACAAAAGAAATTTATTTGAAAAAACAGTCCCCAAAACATTTCCTCTTTCACCAATTTATTGTAAGAAAAAAAATAAAGGGGTCCCATGACGACTCTGGACCATCTAGAATATGGGGGGGAGACACTCAGGGAATGTATCCCCCATTTTCTAGGAGTGCGGACCCTTCATGTGAGGAGTGTGTGTGCAATGAATCTGCACTCACTCTCCCCGGGTCCACAGCAGCAGAGTCCATGTCGTAATGGTTGCTACCAAAGCTGCAATGCCCTGCTCATGAGGTAAGGGCATGCCTAATCAGGAGAACTACTGTAGAGGAAGCTCTGCTCACTGGTATATAGGTGCTCAGAGGTAATAATAGATAAAATTAGTGAGTAACCTCGGCACTCTAAATCTCCCAGACTAAGTCAGTAAGTCACAACGGATAGTAATGCAAAATCACTCTTTATTAGTCCGTATTAAGAAATTTTTTTTTTCATAAGCATATATATTTTTGTCGAAAACAAGTTACAAATGACGTTTTGGCCTGAGCCTTCGTCAGATTGGACTTATCTGCATGTAATCATGAAAAATGACAATAATCAGTATCACATAAGAGTGAGAGAACAATAACATAAACTCGAACAATGTAGAGGTACAATTGGGATGCAGCAAAAAAATTGCAACACAGCAAGAAATGAAACACATGATAAAAATGTCATAATACAGTACAAGGACAATATAGTAATGACAAATATGGGGTCAGAGTAGGCTTAGACAGCTCTGGTACGAAAGAGATGTCAATCATAAAGTAACATGTGCAGTAGGTGTAGAGCTACACTATGCATGGCAGAGCTAATGGGTAGACCGACCATAGCAAAAGAACGGAGAAAAAGTGGAGAAAAAGTGTAGAAAAAATGTAGAAAAAAATGTAGAAAAAAATGTAGAAAAAGTGGAGAAAAAATTGTAGAAAAAGTGGAGAAAAAATGTAGAAAAAGTGGAGAAAAGGTGGAGAAAAAGTGGAGAAGAAGTGGAGAAAAAGTGGAGAAAAAGTGGAGAAAAAAATGGAGAAAAAAATGTAGAAAAAGTGTAGAAAAAGTGTAGAAAAAGTGTAGAAAAAAATGTAGAAAAAGTGGAGAAAAAGTGGAGAAAAAGTGGAGGAAAAAAATGTTGAAAAAGTGGAGAAAAAATGGAGAAAAAGTGGAGAAAAGTTGGAGAAAATGTGGAGAAGTGGAGAAAAAGTGGAGAAAAAGTGGAGAAAAAAATGGAGAAAAAGTGGAGAAAAAATGTAGAAAAAGTGGAGAAAAGGTGGAGAAAAAGTGGAGAAAAAGTGGAGAAAAAATGGAGAAGAAGTGGAGAAAAAGTGGAGAAAAAGTGGAGAAAAAGTGGAGAAAAAGTGGAGAAAAAGTAAAGAAAAAATGGAGAAAAAGTGGAGAAAAAGTGGAGAAAAAATGGAGAAGAAGTGGAGAAAAGTGGAAAAAAAGTGGAGAAAAAGTGGAAAAAAAATGTAGAAAAAGTGGAGAAAAAATGTAGAAAAAGTGGAGAAAAGGTGGAGAAAAAGTGGAGAAGAAGTGGAGAAGAAGTGGAGAAAAAGTGGAGAAAAAGTGGAGAAAAAAATGGAGAAAAAAATGGAGAAAAAAGTGGAGAAAAAGTGGAGAAAAAATGGAGAAGTGGAGAAAAAGTGGAGAAAAAGTGGAGAAAAAATGGAGAAAAAGTTGAAAAAAAGTGGAGAAAAAGTGGAGAAAAAATGGAGAAAAAGTGGAGAAAAAAATGGAGAAAAAGTGGAGAAAAAAATGGAGAAAAAGTGGAGAAAAAAATGTAGACAAAATGGAGAAAAGGTGGAGAAAAGGTGGAGAAAAAGTGGAGAAAAAGTGGAGGAAAAAGTGGAGAATAAGTGGAGAAAAAGTGGAGAAAAAAATGTAGAAAAAGTGGAGAAAAAATGGAGAAAAAGTGGAGAAAAGGTGGAGAAGAAGTGGAGAAAAAATGGAGAAAAAGTGGAGAAAAAATGGAGAAAAAGTGGAGAAAAAATGGAGAAAAAGTGGAGAAAAAGTGGAGAAAAAATGGAGAAAAAGTGGAGAAAAAAATGGAGAAAAAGTGGAGAAAAAGTGGAGAAAAAATGTAGAAAAAGTGGAGAAAAAAATGTAGAAAAAGTGGAGAAACAGTGGAGAAAAGGTGGAGAAAAAGTGGAGAAAAATGGAGAAAAAGTGGAGGAAAAAGTGGAGAAAAAATGGAGAAAAAGTGGAGAAAAAAATGGAGAAAAAGTGGAGAAAAAGTGGAGAAAAAATGTAGAAAAAGTGGAGAAAAAAATGTAGAAAAAGTGGAGAAACAGTGGAGAAAAGGTGGAGAAAAAGTGGAGAAAAAATGGAGAAAAAGTGGAGGAAAAAGTGGAGAAAAAATGGAGAAGTAGTGGAGAAGAAGTGGAGAAAAAGTGGAGAAAAAGTGGAGAAGAAGTGGAGAAGAAGTGGAGAAGAAGTGGAGAAGAAGTGGAGAAGTGGAGAAGAAGTGGAGAAGAAGTGTTTGTTCATGCCAGATAGGAGATAAATAATTTTTTACCGGCGCTGTCATTTACTGTAACATGATCATCGGTGTACGGTGTATACCTGTGATCACGTGAGCGGGGACCGGAAAAACCGTCCTGAATCATGATCTCCAGGGTCTCAGCTAGCCCTGAAACCCTGGAGATTTTCTGACGCTGGGGGGCGTTATACACTTATTTCTGCCTGCTGTTTATAAACGGCAGATCAGAATAAGGATACATTAACACGACCGATCCATTTTTGCGGTCTGCAAAAAACAGTCCGTTTTTTTTCACGGGTGCATCCGTTTCCGTCCCGTAGACGGTCCGTATGTCATCTGTTTGTCATCCGTGTGCCTTCCGTTTTTTTTGGTGTACTGCAAAAAAACTGAAGGAGGGTAAATGCATAAATTTACCCAGGATCCATAGCTTCATCCTACATGAGGCGGTCACATGTTCCCTCCAGTGCCATTTTCTACTGGTTTTCACAGCGTAGAGCGCTCTGGTGATTTTCTTGTGCTTGTGCACTTCATATCAGTCTTTTCTGTCATTATAATGGCAGAAAGACACATAATGTCCCACTCTCCTTCATTTTGTAATTTTGCACCCTTTGGTGCCTTTCATGTGGCACTAAGGGGTGCTTAGCTTTGTATTTAGCCAAAAAAATGAAAAAAAAAAAAATGACGTAGGGTTCCCCCTAGTTTTGTAGCCAGCTAGGGTAAAGCAGACGGCTGCAGCCTACAGACCACAGCTGGCAACCTCACCTTGGCTGGTAATCCAAAACTGAGGGCACCCCACGCTGTTATTTTAAATTAAATAATTAAAAAAAACACGTAGGGGTCCCCCCAAAATTGTATCACCAGCCAAGGTAAAGCAGACAGCTGGGGCCTGATATTCTCAGACTAGGGAGGTCCATGGTTATTGGACTCTCCCCAGCCTAAAAATAGCAGGCCGCAGCCGCCCCAGAAGTGGCGCATCCATTAGATGCGCCAATCCTGGTGCTTCGCCCCAGCTCATCCCGCGCCCTGGTGCTGTGGCAAACGGTGTAATATATGGGGTTAATACCAGATGTGTAATGTCACCTGGCATCAAGCCCTGGGGTTGGTGAGGTCAGGCGTCTATCAGATACCCGACATCACCAACCCAGTCAGTAATAAAAAAAATAGACGACAAACACATTTTTATTTGAAAAAACACTCCCCAAAACATTCCCTCTTTAACCAATTTATTAGAAAGAAAAACAAATCCAGGTCTGGTGTAATCCAAGGGGTTGCCATGACGATCCACACTGTCCCAGTCAATGAAGAGCAGAATGTTCCCCATTGGCTGGGAGAGCAGTGCAGTGACCTGAGCTAACATCAATAGGTCAGCCCAGGTCACTGCAGGGCATGACAAGTGCTTCTGTCAGCGAGGTACATTACCTGCGCTGATCTCCTGCACTGCCGACAGCACCTGTCACTGAGTTCAATGACCGCCGCCTTCACAGCCAAGTATCGCGAGAGGCCCGTGACGTCACCGCTAGTCAGTCTCGGGTCGGAAGCGAGAGAAGGTGATGTGACAAGCGGTAGCCATGGAGGACAGTGACAGCGCTAAGGTCGGGATGGCGGGACTTCATCACCGCAGGTAAGCCGAGCGGGGCCATGTGTGCAGAGTGTGTGTGTGTGTGTGTGTGTACGTGTGTACATGCCGCGGGCAGGAGGGGGTGTAGCGAGCTGAGCGGGGAAGTGTGGGCTTCCTGCACGTAACTAGGATAAACATCGGGTTACTAACCAAAGCGCTTTGGTTGGATACCCGATGTTTATCTTGGTTACCAGCTTCTGGCAGGCTGCCAGCGATGGCTCCTGCACACTGTAGCTGTAAAAAGCCCTGCTTTTTGCTGCTAGAACCGTTCTCGAACGTATCTAGAACTATCGAGCATTTGCAAATAGCTCGAGTTCTAGTTCGATCTAGAACAGCCCCCAAAATCACTTGAGCCGCAAACTGGAGAACCATGAACCGCGCTCAACTCTAGTTGCTATAGGAAACAAAGGACATTCTTAGTATAAGAAGCTTATGTGTGAGGTAATATGATTTTGGTAGAGACAGACACACATAGATACACAGAGACACCCACACTGAGACACACACACAAAGACAGACACACAGATACAGAGACACGGAGAGAGACAGACACACACAGAGACAGACCCACACAGACATACACTGAGACACTCAGAAACAGACACACAAAGACAGACACACACAGAGACAGACACACACACACACAGAGACAAACAGAGAAAGAAATGCATAGAGACTGAGTCAGAGATACATAGAGACATAGACACAGGCAGAGACTGATACAGAGACACACACAGAGAGACACAGATACACATACATACAGAGACACACACAGAAACAGAGAAACACAGACACACACAGAGACAGAGATACACAGAGACAGAGACAAACAGAGAGAGAGATCCACAAAACACATAGAGACAGACACAGGCACACACACAGAGACACACACAGACAGCCACAAAGACAGACAGACACAGACACACAGAAAGAGACAGTGTAATTCAGCTCACCAAAACAGGGGAAATTCTTAGAGGAGAATCCGGATGGTGCTCGCTGGAAGAAGGAGGCTGAAGGCAATCAATAGAGGGTGGATCCCGGCACAAAAACGTCCATTTCAGAAGTATAATATAAAACTTCACATTTATTGGAAAAATAAAAACAGCATAAAATAAATTCCTCTGATTGGAGGAATTCATTTTATGCTGTTTTTATCGTTCCAATAAATGTGAAGTTTTATATTATACTTCTGAAATGGACGCTTTTGTGCCGGGATCCACCCTCTATTGACAGAGAAAGAGAGGCAGAGACAGACAGATAGGGAGAGAGACACTTCGTTAGTATCCCTGCTATCTACAGCTAGTTTGTATTAATAAAAATGAAAAAAAAAAAAATATCCTGGCACTTATACACACTACTGGTAACCAAGACGATGCCAGAATTCCAATTCATTTATAAGGGAATTCAATTCCAACCACCTCTAGACTGATATGTTACCATGCTGTAGAAATAATTGTATTCTAATATTTCCCTATTATATTAGTGTGAATAGAGCCCAAAGTTTGATGGGCCAGTTCAGACTTTGGAAGCTTTTTTTTTGTTTTGTTTTGGTTTTTTTTTACATAAAACTGGAAACATGCATACATTTAATACATTTATATAAATTTTTTTTTATAAAGTTTTTGTCTTAGAAAGCTAAATCACAATAGAATATATGAACTGAGCCTTATGGGGAACAGTAAACCATTGAAAATGGTAGAGATAATTTTATGGTTGAATGGATTATTTAAAAAGGGAACTCCAAATGGCAAATGTCCTTTTCAGTGTCCTATTAAGGCTATGTCCGCACGTTGCTTTTTACCTGCTTTTTTGCTGCTTTTTTGCTGCTTTTTCAACTGCAGCGTTTAATGCCAAAATGGTTGTGTTCTGCTTTTCAAGCAAAGTCTATGGGAATTTGGGTTTCTTGTCCGCACTTTGCAGTTCAAACTGCAGCCTTTTTGTTGCAGAACTTTGGTCAAAAACTCAGCTTTGCAGGGCAAAACCCAAATGGCAAAAACAATTCACATGTCAATTGTTTTTGCCATTTGGGTTTTGCGCTACAAAGCTGAGTTTTTGACCAAAGTTCTGCAACAAAAAGGCTGCAGTTTGAACTGCAAAGTGCGGACAAGAAACCCAAATTCCCATAGACTTTGCTTGAAAAGCAGAACACAACCATTTTGGCATTAAACGCTGCAGTTGAAAAAGCAGCAAAAAAGCAGCAAAAAAGCAGGTAAAAAGCAACGTGCGGACATAGCCTTACTGTCAGACATCTGCCCTGCACAGTGCTTTACACAATCATTAAGCCCTGTTATGAAGCTACAAAACAAATATTGAATTTGATTGTCATATTAGTTTTACAATGTTTTATAAAGCTACACTTAAAATGGTCAAAAGTCATTCCTTAAAGTTTTTCCAGAAAATGAATCATTTCTCCAAGAAAATTATTGCAATTACACATGTTTTGTTATACACAAAAAAAGACAAATTTAACTGAATTTCATACAAAACTCCCAAAATAGGGCAGACAAAATTGTTGGCACCCTCAACTTAATATTTGATTACACACCATTTGGAGTAAATACACTGATGAGAAAAAGGGTAACAACTAGGGATGATCGAATACCAAAATATCCGACTTCACGAATATCCGACAAATAGGTCACTGCTATTCGACTATACGCGAATATTCAACGCGCAATGTAAGTCTATGGGAAACCAGAATAATTTCACGTTGGACCTAACAGCGAGCTGTGGTCACTAAGGAAAAAGCCGAAATGGATGGGAAAATGCATAATCTCTCTCTCTCTCTCAGCAGTGGGGACTATATATGTATCGTTCCCGGAAGCTGTAAAAACGTTTATGTAGATGATGCTGGAAAACAGGCGCCAGGAAGTCAGAAATTAAAATGAAAGTATCGGAGCGGATGTTGTTTTATTCGTCGGATACCAAATGGCGCGAATAGCCTGTTATCTGTCAGATACTGAATAGTGGCGAATACATTCGCTCAACCCTAGTAACAACGTTTTGAACTTTTGAATTTCAGGTTCCATATCTCACCAGCCACTATAGCTTTGAATGTGAGACTACCTTCATTTTATAGACAATCATCTTGGCTATCTCATACATAAATTTGACTTGCAACTATTTAGCATGATTAGTTATGTAGATTCTTTTCAAATCTTTTCAACGTCAAGTCCCTGCATTGTTACTGTTTTGCTCCTGGTGGTGGAAAAATCTTTTTTTTCCTGTATATTACAAATTATAACCTGTTCTCACATTTCCTAATCACATGCATATCAACCTAATAACACACTGAGCAAACGGTCACAGGTTCGAATCGTTGAGCAGCCATGAATAAGATTTCCCAAGACAAGAGAAACAACATCATCCAGCTCATCAATAGCGGTCTTTCAGCCAAGAAAATTGTCAAACTGCATCATGTGAGTGCCAGATAGTTTGAAGAATTCAAAATGAAGTCCGTCCATTCATTCAAAAGCCAAGTGGTGGACACCCAGGCAAAATATTGGAGTCAATAAGTTGGCTCTAGAGATGAGAGGACTCGTTAAAGTTTGAGCTTGGTGCATTCAGCTGAACTTTAGCTAAAGTTCAGTTCTGGACCTGAAGTTGACCTGAAACCCATCGGAAGTCACTGATTGCGCAGTTTGGCTCTCCGCCCACATGTAGCGAAGTTTTTTACTTTTTTTTGTACACACTACATCTGATAATGCTGTTTTTACGCTCAGTGCAAGAGATTCAAACACTGCATGCAGCTCGCACTGTGTCGAGCACTAAACATTTGAGTCATTGTCCTGTGGGAACACCCACGTCCTGGGAAGCATACCCACCGTTTTGACACAAGGCACTACATTGCGACCTAAAATAAAATCCTTTGGTAATATTTAGATTTCATGATGCCTTACACACACTCAAGGCCCCCAGTGCCTAGAGGCAGCAAAACAACCCCAAAACATCTTTGAACTCCCACCATTTTCGACTGTAGGTACTGTTTGTTTCTTTGTAGGCCTCATCCCATTTTCAGTAAACAGTAGAATGGTGCTTTACCAAAAAGCTCTATCTTGGTCTCATGTGTCCACAAGACACTTACCCAGAAGGATTTTGGTTTACTCACTTAGATTTTGGCAAACTGAAGATGTCAGCAGTGGGGTCCTCCCTGGGTCTCATTTTAATGTCATTCAAATGTTGATGGATAGTTTGTGCTGCCACTGATGCATCCTGAGCCTGCAGTACAGATTGAATTTCTTTGGAACTTGTTTGGGGATGCTTATCCACCATCCAGACTATCCTGCATTGCAACCTTTCATCAATTTTCTCTACCGTTCATGTCCTGGAAGTGTGCTACAGGGCCATGGGTTGTAAACTTTTTGATAATGTTGCACACTATGGACAAAGGAACATCAAGATCTCTAGAGATGAACTTGTAACCTTGAGAATATTGATATTTTTCAACAATTTTGGTTCTTGAGTCCTCAGGCAATTCTCTTCTCCTTTTTCTGTTCTCCTTGCTTAGTGTGGCACACACAGACACACAATAAAATATTGAGTCAACTTTTCCTTTTTTTTACTTGGTTCCAGTTGGGATTTTCATATTGAACAACCTGTTACTTGTCACAGACGAGTTTGATCGAACATCACATGCTTGAAACAAAGTTGTTTACCCACAAATTTGGAAAGGTACCAACACTTTTGTCCTTCGCCCTTTTGGGGTTTCGTGTGAAAATATGTCCAATTTGCCCTTTTTTCTTTGTTCTTTTTGGGTTGATCAAATACACACAAGTGAAATAAATGTGTATGACAAAACATGCAATTGCAATAATTTTTAGGAAGAAATTCTTCATTTTATTTAACAATTTCAAGGATGCCAACACTTTCGGCCATGACAATATATACAAATACTCTTCTCAATTTTGGAAGTTATCTTTTATCCATTAGTAACTTCCCGATCTCTAGGCATCTGACCACTGGGATGTCAACCAATCTTGAGGACTGGGGCTCTGAAGAGCCCCATGTGAAAGAAGTTGAGGTCGGTCATGTGCACTGCTGATCCATTCATTATTATGGAATTGCTGCAGACTAGTAGAGCACAGCACTCAGCTATGTCTGGCAGTCATATTAAGAATGAATGGAGTGGAGTGGCAGTGTACATGATTGACCTTCACTCCATTCACATATGGCTCTTCAGAGCCTCGAGATCAGAGGGTGTCACAGCATTTAGACGGGTAATAATTTGGAAGTTACGAATAATATAGGATAAGTTCCAAACTTGAGAATATCCCCTTAATGTTGCAATTAAATTATCCTAAAAAATTACTATCGTTGTTTAGTTTTTCATATATTCAGAATTTCAATATCAAATTTCTCTTAGGCATGGAGGAAACAGAGGAAGATCAGTTAGACAGTTATGAAATCCAGTTCGGTATTCAAGAATCCCTGCAAAGTATTGCACCTCCTGTTCTTGTAGATGGGTAAGAAAACAGATTTCTTTTCACAAGCAGAATACCAGTACTCTAAAATCATTTTTTTTAATGTTGCCAGCCTTCCTAATAATCAAGCCATGCTTAATACATCTTTGTGTTGTAGGTAAAAAGCTCACTCCATATACCAATAATTATCTTAGATACAAATGACGTCTTACCGTGTAATGACTTTAAGTGTAATTAATCATCGTTTTAATTTTCATTTCTTAAATGAATAGTACACGTGAAAATAAGCAACTTTGTAATTCAATTGTTTTTATTGATTTTGCAAGTTAAAATGGGGAGGTCTGAGTTGGGAAAGCATGGGGTAACAGTAGGAAAAAAAGGTCTTGGTTATATAGAGTTAACCGAGGGGTAACAAAGCAATTTACATACAGGGATCAGAGTTTAGAGTTCTTTTTACACTTGATTAACAGTGACAATAAGCAACTTTATAAAATATCTTATCAGAGAAATTTGCTTCTTTCTCTACCAGAATTGATCAGTCATTATCCAAATTCTCAATTCTGAGGTAAAATCTGTATTCAGTGAAGACTTTCCCATTACTGAGATAGGAGATGGCATTTGTTACTGATGAGATTCTATGTAGATAGGAGGGGGTGGAGCTCTGCCTCTAGCTCCTCCCTTCTTCAGGTGTCATGGAATCTCATCAGTAACAACTGCCTTCACCTATCTGGGTAATGGGAAAGTCTTCATTGAATACAGATTTTACCAAAGAATTGAGCGTTTTGATAATGACGGATCAATTTTGACAGAGAAAGAAGCAACTTTGTCTGATAAGATATATTACAAAGTTGCTTATTTTCATGTGCACCATACATTTATTAAATAAAAATTAAAAATACTGTTACGCTTTAAGGTTTATTTTCACATTCCTTAGCAGCACACTGCTTCTTCTCAGTGCTTCAGGCTGTGCTCTCCTGTGTACATCTCTCCTATGAGAGATAGATATCTCAACTTGGGCAGTATGTATTTACATGCATGAAGTGACCATTGATAATTTAGACTATAGTACTATAGTAACTGTGACCAGCTAGTGACTAATATTCATTACTATTTGCAAACTCCACATTCCATTAGCGGGTCATGGGGATCTTCAGAGCTTGATCTTTGACTTCCCTGCATGCATAGCAGAGCTGAGCATACAATAGATGAGCCGTGCTACAACACAGTTATAATGGCAATAAGAATGCAGTGAGTGTCTGGGTATTATCGTACAGGGTCATAGGTGCATCTATTTTTCACTAAATATAGGTACAAATGCAGCTGGTATTAGTGGGATCTTTGGTATAGTATCGCTGAACTGTGCTACAATCCAGCTATCAGATATTTTATACGACAGGGTAATTAGGTGCATCTGAGCATTGTCAACCAACTGCATTCAGACTACTGGAAGATAGGTCCAGTGGTAATGGAGACTAAAAAAGCCCTCGTGGATCATCATAAGTAGGTGATAGTTGCAAATCTGTGCAGGTTTAAACATTTCTTGTATGTACAGAAAACAACATTATGGTTTTGTGAATAACCGTCTAACCCCTTCACCCTGTTTTCATCTTCCTGACCAGGCCAATTTTTCTTACTCTGGCCATTTTCACTTTATATGTTAATAAATCTAGAACACTTCAATATATTCTAGTGATACTGAGATTTTTTTTTCGGGACATAATTATTTTTTTACATATGTTACATAATTATTTTTTGTTGAGAAGTTAGAAGGGTTAAAAGTTCATCAGCAATCTCTCATTTTTCCAACAAAATTTACAAAACCAAAATGTGACAGAAAATACCTCAAAGTGACATACTTTTAAAGACTGCACCCCTCATACTGTTCAAAACCGCATTCAAGAAGTTTATTAACCCTTTAGATGCTTCATAGGAATTAAAGCTGTGTAGAAGGAAAAAATGAAAATTTTACTTTTTCCCACAAAAATATTGTTTTAGCCCAAAATTTTTACAAGAGCAACAGAAGAAAATGGACTTTACAATTTGTTGAGCAATTTCTCCTGAGTACATTGATACACCATATGTGGTGGAAAACCCCTGTTTTGGTGCACGGCTGGGCGCAGAAGGGAAGGAGCGCTATTTGACGTTTGGAGCGCAAAATTGGCTGAAACAAATATTAAATGCTGTGTCGTGTTTGCAGAGCTCCTGATGCCCCTAAATAGTGGAAACCCCCACAAATCACCCCATTTTGGATGCTTCACCCCCTCATGGAATTTATCTACACATGCGGTGAGCACCTTAAACCCTCGGGTGCTTCCAGAATTTTATAACAATGTACTGTGAAAATGAAAAAAATACATTTTCCCACAAACATGTTGCTTTTGCCCAATATTTAGCATTTTCACAAGGCTAGCCATAGAAAATGGAACTACTTTTGATGCACAGTGCAAAGCTCAGAAGAGAAAGCGCGCCATATTGTAGTGCAGATTCTGCTTTTATTTTTTGCAGGTGCCATGTCATATTAACAGAGGCCCCTGGGAAGCAAAAACAACAGAACCCCCAAAAGTAAACCTATTTTACAAACTACACCTCGCAATCAAATCAGCTAGGGGGTCCCCATTTTGGAAGTTACACCCCTCTGGGATTTATCAACCGGTATAATTACGATTTTGACTCCATGGGTGTTTTCCAGAAACAAGCAGCAATGGATGTTCCTGAGTGAAAATTGTAAATCTGTCATTGTAGTGAACGCACACTGTGCCCAGTATATTGTAGTGCCCATTATAGTGAATGTTCTGTTAGGGGCGTTGTCTGAATCACTTATTTCAGAGAATTCATTTTAAACCCCGATGTAAGCGGTCAGTGTAGAGTGCAGGATAAATGTGAGCCGAGCCTTACTGCGATCTTTAAGAGGCAGAGTAAACAAATCAACAGCATTGCTTTTATTTACTTCTTACGCCATTCACGTTATAATTAATGAGACACCTTTATTCTTCCTCCCGGTGCAATTACAGTAATACCTGATTTATATCTTTTTTTTATGTCTGGCTGCTATTACACACTGAAAAGCGCATTTTTTTTTTTTTACAAAAAAATAAGTACTTGCATCACCACATTTTTAGAGCTAAAATTTTTCTTTTTTTTCTGTCAACAGAGTCCTGTGAGCGATTTTTTTTTGCAGTGTGTCTTGACATTTTTATTACTGTTATTTTTGGTCACATAATATCTTTGGATCGCTTTCTATTCCAATTTTTAATTTTTGGGAGGCAGAATTAACATGAAACAGCAATTCAGGAATTTTTTTTTTTTTTTTACACCATTCACTATGTGCTGAAACTGCTAAGACAGCTTTATTCTTCAGGTCAGTATAATTACAGTGATACTGCATTTATGTCTTTTTTTATGTTCTGCCGCTTTTACACAATAAAAACAATTTTCTAGAATAAAAGAATTGTTTTCGAATGGCTATTTACTAATGGCCGTAGTTTTTTTATTTTTCCGCTGACAGCACTGATTGGGAACTTTATTGCAGTTGCTGGACAAAATAACGTATTCAGCTATACCATTTTTATTTATATGTGAGTTTTTTATTGCATTTTATTTGACTTTATTTTTGGCTGTATGATGAAAGAGCATTGTTTTTTTACCACCTTTATTTATTTATTTTTACAGTGTTCACTGAGGGGGTTAAATAGTATGACACTTTTATTAATTGGGTTATTTTGGTTGCAGGGATACCAAATATACAGGGTATGCCATTTATATAGATACACTTAAATAAAATGGGAATGGTTTGGTGATATCAATTTCCTGTTTGTGGCTAATTAGTATAAGGGAGGGGGAAAACTTTTCAAGATGGGTGGTGACCATGGTGACCATTTTGAAGTCAGACATTTTGGATCCAACCTTATTTTTTCCAAAGGGGAAAGGGTCATGTAACACACCAAACTTATTGAGAATTTCACAACAAAAACAATGGTGTGCTTGGTTTTACCGTAACTTTATTCGTTCATTAGTTATTTACAATTTTATGACCACTTGTAAAATGTATTCAAAGTGCTGCCCATTGTGTTGATTGTCAATTCAACCCTCTTCTCCCACTCTTGACACACTGATAGCAACACCGCAGAAGAAATGCTAGCACAGGCTTCCAGGATCCGTTGTTTCAGATGCTTGACATCTTGTATCTTCACAACATAAACAATTGCCTTCAGATGACCCCAAAGATAAAAGTCTAAGGGGGTCAGATCGGGAGACCTTGGTGGCCATTTAACTGGCCCACGATGACCAATCCACTTTCCAGGACACTGTTCATGTAGGAATGCTTGGACCTGACACCCATAATGTGATGGCCTACCCTGTACATATTTATTAATGTAATTTTTTTTTTGTTCTTTATTGTGTGATTTTTTTAAAAAAAAAATGTTTTTCCAATTTATTTTTCCCTTTTATTTCACTTCTGTACTTGGTCCCTATATGGAACATTAAAGGCCACTTTACACACAGAGATAAATCTGCGGCAGATCTGTGGTTGCAGTGAAATTGTGGACAATCAGTGCCAGGTTTGTCGATGTGTACAAATGGAACAATATGTCCATGATTTCACTGCAACAATAGATCTGCCAAAGATTTATCTCTGTGTGTAAAGTGGCCTTTACTTTTATTACTTTGATCACTGTGTAATACAGTACATTGAAATGCACAAACATTGCAATACATTACACCTGTCAGTGTTACACTGACAAAACACCTTTTAGACTATGCTCCCGCCGTGGTCTAACAGGCCACCGTAGCTGGCAGACCTGGAAGTCATGATTTGACCTTAGATTTCCATGGCAATGATTCACAGCCTGCGATTACGTTGCGGTGATACCGATCAAGTGGGAGAAGGCATGCACTCCCTCTCCCTGCCTCCTAAATGCTGCAAACACTATTGATCATGGCATTTAAAGAATTAAAAAGCCAGGGATGGCTCAGGCTGCGACAGCCAGAGCTCAGCTATCACTTACTCCGAGCTCTCAACGGCGATCATTCAGGCATAGATCCTGTGCCGCATGATTGCCATGACGTACCTATACATTATTGGTCTTGAACCCCTTTCTGACAATAATCTATAGGTAATTAAGGTTTTGTGTAGTTTAGGCAATCAAAAGAACATGGTGGCTCTATAGATGCTAATGATTTTGTAACCCTGTGTTCAAAGCAAAACAGCAAACTGGGAAGATGCCTAAAAAAATAGTGTGTGAAAAACCTGCATGTAGACAACTTACTGGGTCAAAAAGATATAAGCAGATTCTATGTACTGAAAAAACTGTGGAAACAAATAATTCTGTTTGATAAAGAATATGAGAAGGCTAATCTCTATTTTAGTGTAAAGTGATACGTTGTTTTGGATAAAATTGCTAGGGGTCAATTAGAGATCTATGCACGAATCTGAGCTGTAGGATTAAAGGCTGGCATGTCCATTTCACTATCAGATTTACTTCCTTGAGTAGGTGTAAGAAAAAGTGCTCTCAAAGAAACGGAGAGTATTACGTGAGATCTATTGGCAGGATATTGAACTTGGTAGCAAAGCAAATAGACATGTAACCTTAGGAAAGGTTAAACTAGTGATACATATGAAGTGTCTAAGAAAGATTTTCAGAATTTATAAGCATATGCTGTATATTTAGTTATATAGATACAACTGTTGAAAGAAAACAAATAAATCTAAACCGAGGAACTAGAAAGGACAAAGTTAAGGGGCACATGTACAACCACAATGCATAATCCACTCCACCCTAAAACACCTAGTGTTTGGCTACATTTACACAAAATGTTTTGAGGCTTTCAAAAATGTTTATTTCAAGAGAAACCACTTCAGGAAAAATTCAGTATTTGGGGAATTTTTGGAACTGTGAAAAAAGACTAATCCCAATTTTTCAATCCACCAGACCAATTCCTGCTGATGTATTTGTATTGGCATTTAATAAAATAAGGACCCAACATAAAGACTTGGAAATTTGATAAAGCTCTATGGATCACAAGGCTATTTTAGAGACCATTCAAGCCTAAAGTATATGTCTATCTTTGTAATAATTTTTATTGCTAAAGTGAAGATTGAAGCAACTTTACATATCGTGTTCATATACAAGTGCATCTCAATAAATTAAAATATCTTCAAAAAGTTAATTTATTTCAGTAATTCATTACAAAAAGGGAAACGCACATATTATATAGAGTCATTACAAACTGTAATGTGGGCGTTCTGGTTCTGCACCTATGCCGGCGCCCTGGTGCGTCTTTTGCGTCGATGTCCCTGCACTTTCCTCCCCTCTACTCAACTGGATTACTGCTGCCGTTTCCTTTTGGTTGCTTGCGTGGTTCCCTGCTCTGCTGCACTGCTACTCACGTGTTGTTTGGTCCTCTGCTGTCCCGTATGGCCATCAGTCCCTGGGTTCCAGGCCCTGAGCTTGTCCTACTGGGTTTCTGGTTAAAGCCTAAGATGCGCACGCACTCACTTTCCCTGCTTATATTGGGGTGGTGTGCGCACCTTGAATTGTTGTCCCCAGCCTATGGATGTGAGGCATCTGGTATAAAAGTTCCTCTTTCCTGATTGGCGAGGCCGAGCAACTGCTTTAGGTTCCATAACCTAGGCTTGTGTTTTTCCTGCCATGTTACTCTGGTCTCTCCGTATCCAGCACCAGTCCTGTCTGTAATTAGTTCTGGTATGCTTACGTCTGCCCTGGACCTGTCCTGTCCATGTGTTCCCCTGGTACCAGTTTGTGTCCTGTTCTTGAATTCCTGCTGTTTTATGTTTTTTTTTTCATATATATGTATTAAGGTAGCTTCTGGTGACAAACTGCTGATTTTTCTACATGAAACCCTGCTGTGTCCTGTCACTGTAAATAAGGTCCTGTTTGTGTTTTAAACCTGAAGTCTAGTGTTCCGGCAAGCCTGCACCAACCTGCTACGGTCCAAGCCTGCTCTTCTTGCAATACCAACTTGCAGTCCAAGCCTGCTGTACATGCACCACGCTATTGCGGTCCAAGCCCGCTGTGCCTGCACCACCCTGTTGCGATCCATGCCTGATGTGCCCATACCACCCTGCTGTGGTCCACGCCTGCTGTGCCCAATATCCATGTCATAACACCGCTGCCCGATGCATGGAGGTATGCCTGATGTCTGGTGTTAGACGACCTCTGCCCGATGCCTGGAGCCTTGCCCGATGTCCGGTGTCAGAAGACCTCTGCCCGATGCATGGAGCTTTGCCCGATGCCCGGTGTCTGACGACTTCTGCCCAATGTCTGGAGCCTTGCCTGATGTCCAGTGTCTGATGATCTCTGCCCGATGTCTGGAGCCTTGCCTGATGACTTCCAGTGTCTTCTGTCCTGTGTTCCTGTCTGTTTCTGTGGCCGGGACCAGCCAGTATCCCTGCTCTGCCCTGTATGTGTTCCTGTGTCCTGGGACCAGCCTGAATCCCTGATTGTCCTGTTTGAGTTCCTAGTTTATTACTGTGTCCTGGGACAAGCCTTATCCTGATCCATTACTAAACTGTACTGTGATCCGTGCCGAGCATCCCTCATGGCGGTACACTGCATCCAGGCTGCACATTCACTTCCAGGGCCAAAAATTAACCCTCATTGAATATTCACTGCTTTCCCCACCTGCTGGCGCCTGTGAGTGGTTGCAGACAGATGCACCCCCACCTAGTCAGCTTACTGCTGCCAATCACAGGAGCTGTGTGCATCTATATCATACAATAAAAAGAAATGAATAAAAAAAATTGGTGTAGGGTTCCCCCAAATTATGATACCCAGCACAGATAAAGCCATTGGTACAGGCTGCAGCCACCAGCTGTGCGCTTATCTTTGCTGTGTATCAAAATAAGAGGAACCGCATAAATAATTTATAAAAACAAAGTGTGGTCCTCCCCAATTTTGACACCCAGCCAAGATAAAGCCCAACAGCTGGTATTCTCAGACTGGGGAGGCTTATGGTTATTGGATCGCCCCCCAGCCTAAAAATAGCAGCCTGCAGCTGCCTGGGATTGTCGCATTGATTATATGCGACAAGCCCATCACTTTACCCAGTTCTTCCCAATTTCCCTGGTGCAGTAACAATCAGGGTAATAACAGGGGTTAATAACAGCTCACAGCTGCCACTAAGCCCTAGATTAGTAATGGAGAGGGTCTATGAGACCCCCCCATCACAAATCTGTAAGTTAAAGTAAATAAACACAAACACCGAAAATATTCTTTATTTGGAATAAAATACAAAAAAACCCCTCTTTTACCACTTTATTGACCCTCAAAACACACCTGCAGGTCCGACGTAATCCACACGAGATCCCACAACGATTCAGCTCTGCTACATCTGAGTCACAGTGCGTGATCATGGAACATGACTGTCTGCTGTGAGCTCCCACCAGAGAATAAGCTGTGGTCAGCGATGATGTTACTCAGGTTAGCCGCAGTCACACCAGAAAGGTTCCCACGGTCCTCCTTCTGCTATGACAGAGAAAAAATACTATCATCATGGGCATCCGGCATCGTTAGCGAATGACTGTTAACGATGGAAAATACTCACCAAATCATCCATCGTTGACCCGTCGCTCCTTTTTAAAAAAAATTTCATAGTTGAGCACGCAGATTGTTCGTCGTTCCCGAGGAAGCACACATCGCTATGTGTGACACTTTGGGAACAACGAACTACAGCTTTCCTGCGGCCGCCGGCAATGAGGAAGGAAGGAGGTGGGCGGGATGTTACCTCCCACTCATCTCTGTCCCTCCGCTTCTATTGAGTGGCCGCTTAGTGACGCCGCTGTGATGACGCACGAACCGCTCCCTTAGAAAGGAGACGGTTCGGCGGCAACAGCGACGTCGCTAGGCAGGTAAGTCCTGTGTGATGGCTCCGAACGATATTGTGCACCACGGGCAGTGATTTGCCCGTGACGCACAAACGACAGGGGCGGGTGCTTTCACCAGCGATATCGCTAGCGATATCGCTGCGTGTAACACCCCCTTTAGGCTAAGTTATATATAAAATAACAAACTGAGCTTTACTTCGAGCTACATCTCTGCCACTACTTTGATCTTTGTTGATCAGCAGCAATAGTGACATCCAATAAACAGCACTACAGCTAATCACTAATCGTTGTGGCTTATACTGTCTACATTGACTGTTTAATAAAGAAAAGTTCAATTAAAATTTTTTAAGAAAGATTATTGGAAACAAAATGCTTTTAGTAAAAAAAAATAGGAAATATTAAAATATTTTTTAAAAGTTTATTTTTATAGATATTATGTCACACGGAGATACTTCGCCTACAGTTATGGTGGCGTCGGGATCTATTTAGACTACTGATTCTGACACTCCACCCTATAATTTCTCTGGTGTCACCGCAGGCAGACTCAGGCTTTGACCTGCAATGGTAGTTCATAGGCAGACTAGCAAGAGTTAATCTCTACTAGTCTACTTGTTATTCTCCTTTGATCATATGTTGTGGGGGACCCAATCACATCTGCTCCCCTCCTATACATACTAGCTTGATCTTTCCACCTATGCCAGCTATAGTTTATCTTAGTTGATCTGGTGAGGCGTTGTGATTCAGACTATTTGGTGATTGTGGTACTTGTTGCTGAGTGCGGTTGTGGAGTTAAAGAAGTTGTCCAGTTACCAAAACTGATTTTTTTTTTTTCTGATAAATCTTGCTAATATGTGCCTCTCCACACATCTATCATGTTTCTTCAGCTATATTACCTTTTATTGTGCACTAGCAGCACATGCTCATTGCTGGCTCCAGCCCTTAATCTCTCCTCTGACTTCCTGGGTTCAGTTCCTACAACTCCCAGAATTCTTTGTGGCTTTAGGGCTGTGCCTAAATTATCTAACACACCCACTGTGTCTAACACACCCACTCTGCTCTCCTCCCAAAGTCTCCTCCCTGCCTCTTCCCTGTGGATGCACTGAGAGCAATCACACAGAGACAGCAGCAGCTCTGCACAACCAGGGGAAGAAAGCGTCTATCTCCTGCTTGTTCTCATATAGTTCATAGTCTGTGTGTGCCTCTGTGTGTTTGTGTGTATATACACAGTGTGTGGTGTGTGTATATACAGTGTGTGGTGTGTGTATATACAGTGTGGTGTGTGTGTGTGTATAGTGTGTGTGAGTGTGCCTGTGTGTGTGTCTGTGTGTGTCTGTCTGTGTGCGTGTACAGAAATTATGATTATTAGCCGGTGCAACATGTGAAAAAAATAATTGGGGAAAAAAAAATTAAGGGGTGATGAGATTGCTTTTTCCCCTCTTGCCTAGTCTGTGTGTCGTCCGTATCATCCGTGTGGCATGCATTTTGCAGGCTACTTTCAGATCAGCTTTTTTTTACCTGTAGGCAAACAACCGCAAACCTCATATGACTGGATCCTGTGGATTAAATGTGCAGCGCATGCAACTGTTATTTTACCGGATCCTTCTGCAGCGGGACACAGAATTTATCGGCCGGCACTGGAGTCAGCTGACTCCTGATCTCACAGCCCGCACACGCTGCAATGGCTGCAGGTGGGCTCATTCACATGACCGTTCCATTTGTCCTGGTCAGTTCCTGTTTTTTTTGCGGACCCACGGACAGGACCATCTTTTCAATGTCTTTTGTGTAGGATCAGATGGCACAAGGTAACACTTCCATGAGCATCCGATCCTACAAAAAAAACCACATCGGATGCCGTATGTCCACTCCGTTATTATGGAACATGTCCTATTCTGTTCCGTAATAACGAACCGTGACTCAATACAAGTCAATGGGTCCGCAAATTTCCCGGAAGCACTTCCGTGTGACTTCCGTTGGGTGCCCGTGCAGTCTGTGTCCAACCCTAGCCCCGTGGCTGCCCACACAGCAGTGTCAGCAGCTGCCCGCACTGCAGTGTCAGCAGCCGCGGGGATGACAAGCGCTAACATCAGGAGGTTAGTAAGTTCATTATCTGCGGTGATGAAGTCCTGCACTCCTGATGTCAGCGGTCGTCACTGCCTTCTATGCCCGCCACTTGTTACATCACCTCTCGCTGTCGAACCGAGACTGTGACTAGTGGTGACGTCACGGGCCGCTCGCGATACTTGGTTTGTGAAGGCGGCGGTCATTGAACTCAGTGACAGTGCTGCTGTCAGGAGTTCAGCGATCATCGCAGGTAATCATCAAGGCACACGGATGTCACACGGATGCCACACGGATGCATCCGTGAAAAAAAGGACCGTTTTTTGCGGCCCACAAAAACGGAACGGTCATGTGAATGTAGCCTTAACAGCAGTCACTCCCTGCTGCCGATCACATGTGACCGTGTGCGGGCTGTGTGTACAGGAGTTCAGCTGAGTTCAGATCAGCTGACTCAAGTGACGGCTGATTAGGCTGGGGCCACACGGGGATTACTGCGATCCCCTCGCATTACACTCGGCTCACGCTCAGTACAGCAGGGCTGAGTGTCATGTGTGTGTCCCTGCGACTGAGGTCCGACTGTGTGAGCAGACCTCAGCTGCGGGGGGCAGTCCGGCACTCAGGAGGGGCGGGCCAGCGCTGCGGAGGGGCGGGCGGACCATCACTGAGGAGGGGTGGGAGGGATTTCACTCCCTCTCTCCTCCGTAGTCGGCTATTGCGATTCTCGCTCTGCACTCTCACACCGATGTACCGCAAATGCACTGCAATTTTTCTCTCACCCCATACACTTCAATGGGGAAAAGAGAAAGAGTCTTGCATTACAGTTGCAGCATGCTGCGATTGTTTTCTCGGTCCAATTAGGGCTGAGAAAATAATTGCTCATGTGTGCTGACACACAGGCTAATATTGGTCCTAATGGAATGTGATGTGTTATCGCACTCCACTTGCACCGTTTTTCTCGCCGTGTGGCTTAAACCTTACTTGCTCTGTGTCCCCCTGCATCCATCGCAGCGTGTGCGGGCTGGAGTTCAGCTGAGTTCAGATCAGCTGACTCCAGTGCTGGACTGAACTCAGTTGACCTCACAGCCCGCACATGCTGCGATGGATGCAGGGGGACACAGAACATGTAATCGGCCGACACTGGAGTCATCTGATTACTTGTTCTGCTGGCGCTGTGGTCAGGAGTAGGGATGAATGAGCAGTAAAATGCTCTGGTGCTCGATGGGCGAAGCCCATGTCGATTTTTTTTTTATTTTTTTTTAAAAAATTCATTAAAAATAAAAAAAAAAAAAACAATCACATAACCCTAACCCTAGGGTTAGGGGTAAAAAAAAAAAGTGTGGGCTCCCGCTGCATTTTCTATTGCTAAGGGTAACCCAGGCAGCTACTGGCTGCTAACCCCGCTGCTTGGTGTTCCCTTCACTGGCAATGGAAAATCCAGGGAAGCATTTTTTTTTTATATATATATATATATATATATATATATATATTCATATATATATATATATATATATATATATATATATATATATAAAAAAGGTTTTTGCCTAAAAACTGTTTTAAAAAAAATGACGTGGGCTCCGCCATATTTTTGTATGCTAGCCAGGTACAGCAGGCAGGTACGGGCTGCCCCCAACCCCCAGCTGCCTATTTGTACCCAGCTGGGATCCAAAAATATAGGGAAGCCCGTATTTTTTAATTATTTCACTTATTTCATGAAATAATTAAAAAACAAATGACGTGGGATTCGCCATATTTTTGTGTCCAGCCACTTACAACTAGGCAGCTGGGGATTGTAATCCGCAGCACAGGTTAGACCGAGGTTTCTGGGCGCCTCTGCTGCGAATTGCAGTCCGCAGCCGCCCCAGAAAATGGCGCTTTCATAGAAGCGCCATCTTCTGGCACTGTATCCAACATCTTCCAGTGGCCCTGGTGGCAGGTGGCACGCTGGGTAATAAGGGGTTAATACCAGCTATGTTTTACCAGCTGGTATAAAGCCCAAGATTCTTAATGTCAGGCCAAGTTTGACCCGGCCATTAAGAATCTCCAATAAAGGGTTAAAAAATAAGACATCACACAGAGAAAAATAGTTTATTAGAAATAAACACACAGACACAGTAGGGACTCCATGTTTATTACTCCCTCTCACCCCTCCCCGATCGAGAGATTTCTGTACTGACCATGCCAGGAGAGAGCGAGCGGGAAAAGAGAGAGAGAACGAGCGGGAAAAGAGAGAGAGCGAGCGGGAAAAGAGAGAGAGAGCGCGAGCGGAAAGAGAGCGAGCGGAAAGAGCCCACAGCCCAGTCAATCAGTGTGAGTGGCGCCAGCATCCTGTGATGTACCCGTCTAGTTTGAGAGCCCGGAATTGACGGGACGTAAGAGGATACTAGCGGCCACAGCTCCAGGGGGTCATGTGACAGGCACTGAACGTGCAGGATAGTGCCGCTCAGTGCCAGAACTGGAAATAGAAGCCAATGGAGAAAACTCCTATAATGGTAAGTAGAAGTCATAGAGAAAATAAAAAAAAAAATGGGTGAACCACCCCTTTAATCCTTGTTGCTTTTGTTGCTTTCCTGCTCTTGCCTTTCTCTTGAGTCTCTCATTGTTTGTTCTGTGAGTTTGCAAGGTGTCAGTTTTGTTTTTCTCTTGTCTGTTTTTACCTGTGTTTCCAGCTTACTTCTGTCCCTTCCTTCCCTGGTGGGAGGGGGGAATCAGATTAGTTCTGGTCCGGAGCATAGCCAGAGATGGGACTCAGGCATCTTCACCATCAGGAGTAACCCTAAGGTTAGGGGTAGCCTATGGTTCCCTAGCGTGAGGGATAGCATAGGAGCCCCTGTCCCTCATTATCCTACAGTTACATCATGACATATTTTCGTCATGTTAAGATGTTTTATCACAGGATGAACAGTAAAAAAATTCTAAAAAAGGGCAATTTTTTTCCCATTTCTTACCAATATGAAATTAATAGAAGTTATAAGATAACATAACGATGACAGCAAAATGATGCCACTGATAAATACTATTTTTCCCTCAAATACAAAGAGATATTTCCTTTAGAGAGATGCTTCTGTTAGGGTGAACTCTTAACCAGAGATCACTAGTTGCCTACTGCCTGGCCTAATTGGTGTGGATCGAGTGCATGCTTGAAGAATGAGATCGGACTCACAGTCGGATATTCATCTTTCCTCGACAAAAGTCGTCTCAGACTCCTTTATTTCAACTGAAGCATGCCCTGATATAACCTTGGAAAGGGCATGTCCGGATGTGTTCATTAGTCAGTGGGTGGAACAATGTGTTAGTCCATGAGCTGATTGGTGGGCGTCATCGTAGGCGGGTCTATGACGTCATTGGATGGATCCATGGTGATGGTGATGGGAGAGACGTCATCTGGAGGATGCATGCTGATGGTAAGGTCTGTGATGTCATCGGGGGCCATCTTGGGTTCCTCTGAAGACTGACTGGCTTATGTATAGAGAATTGATTTCACTGAACACACTTCTCACAGTGCTCTATGTCCAGAGGTTAATTAAGTATTTCATCTTATGGCTCTCCTCAACAGTCCCCCCTAAATACTTTATAAACCTTCTGACCCTATCGTGGTCCTCTAACACATCAGCTCTAATGCTTCAATTGCAACTTTTTTCATTTTGCTATCCGCTATACAAGCAATGCTAAGCCTTTGTCCCCACTGTTACAGACTGTTGATCAGAGAATTGATCACATCTCGCACACACAGTTGACAGAGGCACAGGTAATGTCCCAGTCCTTAGAACAGACTATTTAATGCTGAAGAGCGCACCTAGATTTTGAGATTGATCAATTAGAAAGAGTAAAGCCCGCTACACACGCTTCAATATATCTCACAATCCGTCGTTGGGGTCAAGTTGTAAGTGACGCACATCCGGCATCGTTTGTGAGGTATCTGCGTGTGACATCTACTTGCGATCAGGATTGAACGCAAAACCGTTGATCGCAAACACATCGTATCATTCTCTAGAATTGAGCGTTTTGTTGCACGAACCTAGTCAATTGTAACGTGTGACATCCCTCATACGATTTTAGTGTCTGATGCTATGTGCGCAGGTGTGCGCTCTGCACCGCAGCTTAAAAAAGGTCCGCTTCAGAGCGCAGCTGAAAAGCTGCGTTCTGAAGCACCTCACAATGTCTGTCATTCACTAATCTCTGTCAGTCCGTCACTATCTCTGTCCCTCACTCTCTGTCCATGTCAGTCTATCCCCCTCTCTCATATACTCACCGATCCCCGATCCCCGGCGCTGCACGGCGTTCACACTGCTCCGGCGGCTTTTACTGTTTTGAAAAAGCCGGCCGCCCATTAAACAATTTCGTATTCCCTGCTTTCCCCGCCCACTGGCGCCTATGATTGGTTACAGTGAGACACGCCCCCACGCTGAGTGACAGCTGTCACACTGCACCCAATCACAGCAGCCGGTGGGCGTGTCTATACTGTGTATTGAAATAAATAATTAAATAATTAAAAAAAACGGCGTGCGGTCCCCCCCAATTTTAAAACCAGCCAGATAAAGCCATACGGCTGAAGGCTGGTATTCTCAGGATGGGGAGCTCCACGTTATGGGGAGCCCCCCAGCCTAACAATATCAGCCAACAGCCACCCAGAATTGCCGCATACATTATATGCGACAGTTCTGGGACTGTACCCGGCTCTTCCCGATTTGCCCTGGTGCGTTGGCAAATCGGGGTAATAAGGAGTTATTGGCAGCCCATAGCTGCCAATAAGTCCTAGATTAATCATGTCAGGCGTCTATGAGACACCTTCCATGATTAATCTGTAAGTGACAGTAAAAAAACACACACACATGAAAAAATCCTTTATTAGAAATAAAAAACACAAACACATTCCCTCATTACCAATTTATTAACCCCCGACAAACCCTCCATGTCCGGCGTACTCCACAGTCCTCCAGCGTCGCGTCCAGCTCTGCTGCATGGAGGTGACAGGAGCAGCAGAAGACACCGCCGCTCCGATCACCTCCACGCAGGTAATGAAGACAGCCGCGCGATCAGCTGATCTGTCACTGAGGTTACCCGCTGTCACTGGATCCAGCGGTGGCCGCGGGTAACCTCAGTGACAGATCAGCTGATCTCGCGGCTGTCTTCATTACCTGCGTGGAGGTGATCGGAGCGGCGGTGCGCTCTGAAGCGGACCTTTTTTAAGCTGCGGTGCAGAGCGCACACCTGCGCACATAGCATCAGACACCAAAATCGTATGAGGGATGTCACACGTTACAATTGACTAGGTTCGTGCAACAAAACGCTCAATTCTAGACAAAGATACGATGTGTTTGCGATCAACGGTTTTGCGTTCAATCCTGATCGCACATAGATGTCACACGCAGATACCTCACAAACAATGCCGGATGTGCGTCACTTACAACTTGACCCCAACGACGGATTGTGAGATATATTGAAGCGTGTGTAGCGGGCTTAAGGCAATTGTAAGAATAAGCTTCTTACCGTTATGCTGCAGCTTTTAACATTGCTGTTTCTGAAAGACTGATTCCCAATCAACATCCGAGTACTACCGGCGTCTTCAAGACTTTTCTACCTGAATACACGTGATTGTATCACGACTCTAATGGATCTCTTCTTGTCTTGGTTCCAGAATCTATCACCAGGAGGCCTTTAATAAGATTTTCCTTACACATGGATCCGATTACATTCAGTAACACAGAGTAGCACTTTTATGGCTTCAAATACCAACAAATAAGACAATACCAGATACCTACAAGTGTATGTTATCCTTAAAAAGTCACTTAAACCCTTAAAATAATTAGTTGGTTCAGGTCAGATAATGTTTTTCCCACCATGAGCCCTTATTTAATGTTGTGTTATGTTCCTGTACCCATTGTTCCCTTATCTTGGATATTTCCCATGTATCATTCCCAATCTAGAAATTCTCCATAAGGTTCTATGTGAGATGATCCAGCACTATGTGTGTTGTGACCCTCATTTTGCTGGTACGATGGACTCTTTACAGCGGTTGTTGTCTCCACATGGGTTTTCCCTCAAGCTTCATTGAAGTTGCTATGGTTGGGAAAAGTTGGATCGGTCCATCTGATTCTGACTCACGGCTCATTCTCGCTTGTCTTTTTTAGGATCACCCAGTCTCGTGGCTTGAGACCACGTGCTCCTAACACTGATTTAGGATCTGGAATTGGAGGATACACATGTTTAACACACTATCGAGGCAGTTGTATAGGGCTCACATCATTGGTCAGGATATCACACTGTATCTGAAGTATCTATGAGAAATATAATCACGTTCTAGGTGCTAAACCAAAAATATCTATATATATAATTGCCTTATTCTGTCTGTCTGTCTTGCTCCAAAATTGTGTCCTTACAGTGACAACCATCGGATTGGCCGCTAGGCTCAGCCTGGCCCCGCTCCCCCACGGATTGGCCGCTCGGCTCGGCCTGGCCCCGCTTCCCGCATGGATTAACCGTTTCACCAGGCCCGCCCCCCGCACGCGATGTTTGCTAGGCCACGCCCCCCGCATGTGATGCCTGCTAGGCCACGCCCCCCGCACGCGATGCCCGCTAGGCCACATCCCCCGCACGCGATGCCCGATAGGCCACGTCCCCCACACGTGATGCCCGCTAGGCCACGTCCCCCGCACGCGATGCCCGCTAGGCCACGTCCCCCGCACACGATGCCCGCTAGGCCACGCCCCCCACACGCGATGCCCGCTAGCCCACGCCCCCGTATGCAATGCCCACTAGACCACGCCCTCGCACGCGATGCCCGCTAGGCCACGCCCCCGCACACGATGCCCGCTAGGTCACGCCCCCGCACGCGATGCCAATTCGTCCACGCCCCCCTCACACGATGCCCATTTGGCCATGCCCCCCGCACACGTTGGGCACCTGTACACCACCCCCCAGGACTACTCCTCCCATTATACTCCTCTTTCCCCAGAACTACTCCTCCAATTATACTCCTCCTATTATACTCCTCTCTGAGGGGTTCGCAGCATGGGGGATGGAGCACGATGGGGAGTGCAGCATGGGGGATGGAGCACGATGGGGAGTGCAGCATGGGGGATGGAGCACGATGGGGGGTGCAGCATGGGGGTGGAGCACGATGGGGGGTGCAGCATGGGGGTGGACCACGATGGGGGGTGCCCAGAATGGGGGGATGAAATACGATGGGGGGTGTGCAGCATGGGGGATGGAGCACCATGGGGGGTGCAGCATGGGGGTTGGACCACGATGGGGGGTGCCCAGAATGGGGGGATGAAACACGATGGGGGGTGTGCAGCATGGGGGATGGAGCACGATGGGGGGTGCAGCATGGGGGATTGAGCACGATGGGGGGTGTGCAGCATGGGGGATGGAGCACGATGGGGGGGTGCAGCATGGGGGATGGAGCACGATGGGGAGTGCACCATGGGGGATGGAGCACGATGGGGGGGTGCAGCATGGGGGATGGAGCACGATGGGGGGGTGCATCATGGGGGATGGAGCACGATGGGGGGTGCACACCTCCCCCCAAAACACACACACCGCCACACACGCACCGCACAACACACCACACAAACACTGGGAACCACAAACACTGCCCTACACAGACACACACACACACAGACAACGCCGCACACACACACAACACCCAACACACAAACACCGCGGCATACATAAATATACGCACATACCGTGCAACACACACATTGCACAAAACATACCTCCCCCAAAACACACACACGCACCCCACACACACAAACACAAACCGCGCAACACACACAGCACCACACACACACAACGCTGCAGACACACAGCGCTCCACAAACAACGCAACACACACAACGCAACACACAAACAACACCACTCTCACCCCCCCGCACACCCAGACAACACCCAGAACATGTACAGCGCCCTACACAAACACTTGGCAACTACACACAACAACACCTATATATATATATATATATATATATATATATAACAAAAATCATACATTAACTACACAATACGTAAATACGTAACTTCTAGAATACCCGATGCGTAGAATCGGGCCACCTTCTAGTCTTAAATAAAGATCTAATTTTTAAGAAGGAAAACGAACATTTGTTACATGATTTGCCAGCATTCACCATTATCTTGTGGATCGTTACATTTTTATGTTATTCTAATCATTAAAATTCCAAACATACACCCATGTGAGTAACTATAGACACAATTAAATATTCCAATAAAGGAGGGGGCAGGGATTGGAGCAATAGCCCTAAACTCTCCCTACCTCGCAGCAGAGGTCGGCACCCTATAAGGCGAATTGGCGCCCCCGCTCACCGAAGGCTCACCCTCCCTATTCCTACACTGCTAATGCTAATACGTGCTGCTAATGTCAGTGAGGGAATATAGAAACCGTGAGATACAGGGGATAAAGAGGCATCAATATGCAATTATATATATCCAATTCATTCCCAAAGATTAAATATTCAAACTCTGTATTTTAAATAGCTGTTTGGTAGCTTAAGTCAATATGATAAATCAAATTCAAGGGCCAAACCCTCAAACAAATTAAATAGTTCACATGTATAACATGTACCCACTGTATAAATATAATAACAATAAGGCCAGGTAAAGTCATGGCAGATCTTGTCCAATCACAGACCCTCCACTGTCCAATTGACACTCAGGCTAATAAAAATAAACACATACTTAGCATGGAAGAATCCCAACGCGTTTCTCCTCTCTTCACAATGGCAGACAGGGGTTCATCAGAGGCATCCCCAGGGGAGGACCATTAGTGTAGCCAGTTTCCTAGCCTGTTCAAAATAGCTGCTAAACCCCAGATACTGTAAGATCTCTATAGTGACCTCTGCTATAGAATATGCACTTTTACTACTTTTAGGAACTCCATTTTTACATACCACCAGCATCATGAGTTTTTCAGCAGTAACATTTTCCATACTGGATATGTTTCAGAGCAGGCCTGAAAAGAAACTCACACAACACACACAAACCTCATATAAACCGTGTGTAGGTATATATGACTAATCTGCAATCACTGGAGCAGTAGAGTGGATGAGGGGGTATTTCTACGAGGTCTTTACAGTTTTTCTCCCTTAATAGGCACACGTCTCACAAGACTGGGTGAGTCTGGCCACCTGGGCACTGAAGCAGTGGTGTCGCCCATATCTTGTCCACCACCACACTTATAACGGTCTTTGTCACGTGTTCATTGGTTACCTGGGCCATTATTGAGTAGAGAACTCATGGCAGAAAAAGCTTACCGCCCTTAATCCACAGACCTTCCTCAGTCAGCTGGCTCCCTGCATCTCACACTCCGTTCCTTGCTGAATCGCTTGTTCCTGTAGGGATTTAAGAACACGAGGAGTGACATTTGTCACGACGTGACAGGTGCCACCGAGGTACTGGTACTGGTCTGCATTGGTTAAGGAGTCTCAACTCTAGGTCCGTTCACTGCTTCTTTGTTGACTGCACCTGTGCGAGCATCTCATCTGGCTCCATCAGTCACCGGCTTCTTTGATAATAGGAGAGCCTCCACCTGGTCTCATACACACTCTACAGTCTTTATAGGTTTATCACGTCACACTAGAAAAGATCTGCTGCCTATATCCACATTTGACTATCTTACCCTCCTTCCTCTCTACGAACCACAGCGATCGCAAATCTTCATCTCGTTCTCCTATTCCAATGGGAGAGGAGCGAGTGTTTCGATTTTTATTACCTCATGTTGCATAACCTCAGCATATCCAGTGTAGAATCAACCAGCATCTTGGTATCTGGATCCATCTACGTAAAAACTCAAAATCTGCATTAGCAATGAGCTCATCTGAGATGTTCAAAACAATAGGTGTGACTCTTTTCATATCATCTTTCCCCCCCTTTTTGAATTCATTATCCAAAGCATAATTAGATTCAAAAAGTGTGTGACCCCGGAGCGCTACATTTGGGGCATAAAAGTCACATTGTGTAGATTGTACATAACCAGGAACACCATAAGTATTGTTTTTATCTGTAACTTAATAATAATAATAATAATAATAATAATAATAAGAATTATTATTATTATTGATCTGTAACGTAATAGTAATGGAAAACCCTTTCAATGGCTTTTTAACCTTTGCTTGGACCAAAGAAATCTGCATTGCAATCTTTCTTTCTATAAAAAGAAAACAGATGATTCAAGACATCAAATATCAAACACAGAATTCCATAACTCATCCACTTACCTTAAACCAAATAATTGTAATTATTAATAAATATATTATTGTTATTATTATTAATGTGTGCCATGCTGCTTTTTTAAACACATTGATTTTGTCAAATATTTGGCATCCAAAACGCTGCGTTTAAAAAAGCAATGTGCAGATGGAATTTGCTGACTTCTCATAGACTTTGCTGGGAAAGCACAACGCATGCATTTTGACAATGACACGCTGTAGTTTTAAACGCAGCCAAAATGCAGGAAAAAATGCAACGTGTGCACATAGCCTTATAGCAGCAGTTCTATATTTTTGTTTTGCTGGGACTATGTTACCTCGTGCCACTGATAACAATGATTTGCTCCCTCAGTCTACCATAGCATTTCATTGATTGGATGCTATTTGGCAGCTCTTGCGCTTTCCCAATGGTTTTGAGAAATCTGCCTTTGAAGTAACCTAATGGAGCAAGCAGTAACACCCAGCGTTTCCAACACAGTCATGCACTTAAGCTTCTAGAGCTCAATAGAAAATGTAGGCCTGCTAGGAATTCTGTGTCATAGACCAATAATGTCTGATGACCAAATGGTTTACATAGAACTATCTCAGGTTTACATGCTGATTTGTATGTGCCAAATGATTGGAATTATTTGTCAAGATAAAATTAGAATAAGAACATCCTGGTTTAAGCTTATTGTTATACCCACAAAACATGAGCGTGAGTTATTTTAGAGGTTGTTATGGATTACTGGAATTATTGTTTGGATGGTTGCATATAGTAGAACCAAGTACTTTTAGTAGTGTGAAAAAGTGGATAATACATGATAGTGTACAGGTGTTAATTTGCCTACCAGTTAAAAAGGTTAAAGACAACCACGTTCTGTGTGCCATAGTAGGGCACATGGTCATCATGAAGGGGGAGCAATCAGCATTTCCTGCTTTGGTAAATTTGCCTTTTTATTTAATATCTTATGACACGGACTGAAAATTAATTAAAAAAAAAAATCGAAAAACAGCTCTAAACATAGAATAATTTATAAATGCACTCCCATCTAAATATTTTTTAATATATATATGTTTCTTTTTCCAAAAATAAGACACTACATTATTCTTTTTTTGCATCCCAAAAAAGCACTAGGGCTTGTTTTTGGAGTAGGTCTTATTCTTGGAGAAACATGGTTGGGGGTAAGTTTACCCCCCTAAAAAGTAGACCCCACACTTCCCAGGAGACTCATACTTACCAGACCCGGACGTCTGCGTGGCTCCCAGGTCCTCCCTGTGATCTCCAGTGGGTGCTGCACACCATCCTCCCCTGCTTCTGGCCGACACTCACACACAGCCCATCACACAAACATGAGATCACAGACTCACTCACTCATCACATCCAGCGTTAAAGAATGCTTCCAGCTGCAGGAAATGATGGGAGGAAGTCCCGTGTCCACAGGTCCTGTAAGCTAGCATTGCGGAAGGTCCTTGAAATCTACTGCACTGCCTCTCAGGATTTTGCCGGCGAGAAGAAATCGGTGTCGCTGGATGTGGTGAGTGTGTGTGTGTGATCCTATGTGTGTGTGATCCAATGTTTGTGTGTGTGATCCAATGTTTGTGTGTGTGATCCGATGTTTGTGTATGCAATCCGATGGTTCTGTGTGTGATCTGATTGAGTGCGCGATCCGATGTTTGTGTGTGCAATCTGATTGTGTGTGTGAGATTGGATGTGTGCGGGGTACGATCACTGCAGGTCCTCTGCTCGGTATCTGGTGAGAATGATTGTGGGGTGCCCGTTGTCCTGCAGTATTCTTTAACTTTTTTAGCTGCACGGACACTTCATTATTGAACCGTGACTAGGGCTTATTTTCGGGGGAGGACTTATCCAAAAATGCTGAAAATCTCTCTTAGGGCTTAATTTTGAGGGAGGGCTTAATTTTGGAAAAGACATGATATATGTGTGTGTGTATATATATATATATATATACACACAGTTGAAAACAGAAGTTTACATACCCTATCTAAAAACATCATTTCAGGTCAATTAGGATTACCTAAAATTATTTATATTTGCCAAATGCCAGAATAATGAGAGAGAATGTTTTAAAGAATTTTTATTCCTGTCCACAAAGTCAAAGGTTTACATACACTGAGAGTTCTATGCCTTTATACAATATGGGACAGCCCATATGATGATGTATTGTCTTTAGAAGTTTCTGATAGGTTTATTGGCAACATCTGAGTTAATTAGAGACACACCTGTGGATGTATTTTAATGCACAACTGAAATACACTGCTTCTTTGTGTAACATCATGGGAAAGTCAAATGAAATCAGCCAAGATCTCAGGAAGAGAATTGTGGACTTGCAAAAGTCTGGTTCATCCTTGGTTGCATTCCAGATACCTGAAGGTGCCTTGTTTATCTGTACAAACCATTATACGCAAGTACAAACAAGATGGGAATGTCCAACCATCACACTGTTCAGGATGGAAACAAGTTATGTGTACCAGAGATGAATGTGCTTTGGTCAGACCTGTGCATATCAACCCAAGAAAAAAAAAAACAAAAGACCTTTTGAAAATGCTGGCAGAATCTGGTAGGATTGTGTCACTATCCACAGTGAAATGAGTGCTTTATCAATATGGGCTGAAAAACCACTCTGCTAGGAAGAAGCCATTACTCCAAAACAAAGATAAAAAGACCAGATTAATGTTTGCAACTGCACACAGGAATATAGACCTTAATCTTTGGAGACATGTCCTGTGGTCTGACGAAACTAAAATTTTACTTTTTGGCCATAATGGCCATCGTTACATTTGGAGGAAAAAGGGAGAATCTTTGAAGCCTAATGCCTGCTTTACACGCTACAATAAATCTTTCAATCCGTCGTCGGGGTCAAGTTGTAAGTGACGCACATCCGGCATCATTCGTGACGTATTTGCGTGTGACATCTACGTGCAATCAAGATTGAACGAAAATACGGTGATCGCATACACGTCGTTTATTCCTCATACATTGGACGTTTTGTTGTATGAACCTAGTCAATTGAAACATGTGACATCCCTCATACGATTGTGATGTCTGAGGCTATGTGCGCAGGTGTGCGCTCTGCACCGCAGCTTAAAAAAGGTCTGCTTCAGAGCGCAGCTGAAAAGCTGCATTCTGAAGCGCCTCACAATGTCTGTCACTCACTAATCTCTGTCAGTCGGTCACTATCTCTGTCCCTCTCTCTCTGTCCATGTCAGTCTATCCCTCTCTCTCATATACTCACCGATCCCCGGCCCGGCTCTGCACGGCATTCACACTGCTCCGGCGGCTTTTACTGTTTTGAAAAAGCCGGCCGCCCATTAAACAATCTCGTATTCCCTGCTTTCCCCGCCCACCAGCACCTATGATTGGTTACAGTGAGACACGCCCCCACGCTGAGTGACAGGTGTCACACTGCACCCAATCACAGCAGCCGGTGGGCGTGTCTATACTGTGCAGTGAAATAAATAATTAAATAATTAAAAAAAACGGCGTGCGGTCCCCCCCAATTTTAATACCAGCCAGATAAAGCTATACGGCTGAAGGCTGGTATTCTCAGGATGGGGAGTTCCACGTTATGGGGAGCCCCCCAGCCTAACAATATCAGCCAACAGCCGCCCAGAATTGCCGCATACATTAGATGCGACAGTTCTGGGACTGTACCCTGCTCTTCCCGATTTGCCCTGGTGCGTTGGCAAATCGGGGTAATAAGGAGTTATTGGCAGCCCATAGCTGCCACTAAATCCTAGATTAATCATGTCAGGCGTCTATGAGACACCTTCCATGATTAATCTGTAAATTACAGTAAATAAACACACACACGCCCGAAAAAATCCTTTATTATAAATAAAAAACACAAACATATACCCTGGTTAACCACTTTAATCAGCCCCAAAACGCCCTCCATATCCGGCGTACTCCAGGATGATGCAGCGTCGCTTCCAGCGCTGCTGCATGGAGGTGACCGGAGCTGCAGCAGACACAGCCGCTCCGGTCACCTCCACACAGCAAATGAAGACAGCCGCGCGATCAGCTGAGCTGTCACTGAGGTTACCCGCTGTCACTGGATCCAGCGGTGGATGCAGCGGTGGCCGCGGGTAACCTCAGTGACAGCTCAGCTGATCGCGCTACTCACCTCAGTTGCTGCGTGGAGGTGAGAGGAGCGGCGGTGAGTAGCGCGATCAGCTGAGCTGTCACTGAGGTTACCCGCGGCCACCGCTGCATCCACCGCTGGATCCAGTGACAGCGGGTAACCTCAGTGACAGCTCAGCTGATCGCGCGGCTGTCTTCATTTGCTGTGTGGAGGTGACCGGAGCGGCGGTGTCTGCTGCAGCTCCGGTCACATCCATGCAGCAGCGCTGGAAGCGACGATGCATCATCCTGGAGTACGCCGGATATGGAGGGCTTTTTGGGGCTGATTAAAGTGGTGAACCAGGGTATATGTTTGTGTTTTTTATTTATAATAAAGGATTTTTTCGGGTGTGTGTGTTTATTTACTGTAATTTACAGATTAATCATGGAAGGTGTCTCATAGACGCCTGACATGATTAATCTAGGATTTAGTGGCAGCTATGGGCTGCCAATAACTCCTTATTACCCCGATTTGCTAACGCACCAGGGCAAATCGGGAAGAGCTGGGTACAGTCCCAGAACTGTCGCATCTAATGTATGCGGCAATTCTGGGCGGCTGCTGACTGATATTGTTAGGCTGGGGGGCTCCCCATAACGTGGAGCTCCCCATCCTGAGAATACCAGCCTTCAGCCGTATGGCTTTATCTGGCTGGTTTTAAAATTGGGGGGGACCGCACGCCGTTTGTTTTAATTATTTAATTATTTATTTCACTGCACAGTATAGACACGCCCACCGGCTGCTGTGATTGGGTGCAGTGTGACACCTGTCACTCAGCGTGGGGGGCGTGTCTCACTGTAACCAATCATAGGCGCCGGTGGGCGGGGAAAGCAGGGAATACGAGATTGTTTAATGGGCGGCCGGCTTTTTCAAAACAGTAAAAGCTGCCGGAGCAGTGCGAATGCCGTGCAGCGCCGGGGATCGGTGAGTATGAGAGAGGGCTGCTCAATTCACTTACTCAGGAGTTTAGCGGTCACCGGTGAGTCCTTCACGGGTGACCGCTAATCAGGATGCGGCACAGACAGAGCCGCAGCATGACAATGAAGTCGGGTGAAGTTCACCCGAGTTCATTCTGACAGTGCGGCTCTGTCTGTGTCTGCTGTCATCTGCCATTCAGCTCTGCTACATGGCTGTCTGTGTCTGCTGTCAGCGGCCATGTAGCAGAGCTGAATGGCAGATGACATAGTAAAAACGCATCCCTACACATTACACACGCTTGGCAAGTCATTAAATAAATTAAAAAAAAAGGTGCCCAATGCATACGTCACAGAACACATGATCTAAAGGATCGCACATAAAATTGATCAATTTAACATAGACTACTAACGCACGTGTGACAGAAAATGAACGACCTACGTGCAATCTCATTCAATCGCATATGCGACCTGGGCGTGACACATCGCATACGAGATCGCACACCTAATTGTAAGGTGTAAAGCTGGCTTAAGAACACCATCTCAACTGTGAAGCATGAGGTGGCCGGATAATATTATGGGGTTGTTTTGCTGCTGGAGGGACTGGTGCACTTCACAAAATAGATGGCATCATGAGGAAAGAAGATTTTGTGGCAATATAAAGCAACATCTCAAGACATCAGCCAGGAACTTAAAGCTTGGGTGGAAATGGGTCTTCCAAATGGACAATGACTTGAAGCATACTGCCAAACTGGTTACAATGTGGCTTAAAGATAACAAAGTCAATGTTCTGGAGTAGAGTTGAGCGCGGTTCGCGGTTCGAGGTTCTCCAGTAGAGTTGAGCGCGGTTCGTGGTTCGTGGTTCTCCAGTTCTAGGCTCGAGTGATTTTGGGGCATGTTCTAGATCGAACTAGAACTCGAGCTTTTTGCAAAAGCTCGATAGTTCTAGAAACGTTCGAGAACAGTTCTAGCAGCCAAAAAACAGCTAAATCCTAGCTTGGTTTCTGCTGTAATAGTGTAAGTCACTCTGTGAATCAAACTATTATCACATTTCAGTGTATAGTGTGCGTGAACAGCGCCTTCAGATCACTGCTGTTTCTATAATGGCGATCGCCATTTTTTTTTTTTTTCTTGTCTTCCTTCCCTAAGCGCGCGCGTCTTGTGGGGCTGGCCAGCATGTCAGCCAATCACAGACACACACACACCTAAGTGGACTTTGAGGCAGAGAAGCAACGGCATGTGTGATAGGATCTGCATGTCACATGTCCCTGCATTATAAAACCGGACATTTTCTTCACGATCGCCATTATCTGCCTTCTGCGTCTTTGGTGTCAGACATCACTGTCGCAGTTCCGTCCTTTGTCCTATCGCCGATACAGCTGTATGCGCTGCATACACAGCGTTAGACAGCTTAGGGAGAGCACATTCTAGCAGTCCTTTTAAGGGCTCGTACCGGCAGGGTCAGAGAGCCATAGGTGACAGGTCCTGCAAACAGCAACAGCGTCTGTGTAGCCCAGGTCAGGGATTTCCTCCCTGCATTTCACCATTAGGAGGGAATAGAAAGGCAGGCTTCCATTCCTCTACCCAGAGCACCACAATCCTGCCACTGTACCCTCTTGTCCTCTGCACACTCCAACTCATTCTAAGTAAGCCATTATACTAGCAAACACTCAGTGTACCTAGTGGCATCCTATCTGTGGCTATTGGACTTTGCTATAGTCCCACTAGTGCAAAGACATTTGCAGAGCACATCTGCCTGCATTGCACACTCCAAGTTTTTTAAACTAAGCATTTTTACTAGCAAACACTCAGTGTACCTAGTGGCATCCTATACGTGGCTATTGGACTTTGCTATAGTCCCACTAGGGCCAAGACATTTGCAGAGCGCATCTGCCTGCGTTGCACACTCCAAGTTTTTTAAACTCAGCCATTATACTAGCAAACACTCAGTGTACCTAGTGGCATCCTATACGTGGCTATTGGACTTTGCTATAGTCCCACTAGGGCCAAGACATTTGCAGAGCGCATCTGCCTGCGTTGCACACTCCAACAAATTATAACGAAGCCATTATACTAGCAAACACTCAGTGTACCTAGTGGCATCCTATACGTGGCTATTGGACTTTGCTATAGTCCCACTAGTGCCAAGACATTTGCAGCACGTCTGCCTGCGTTGCACACTCCAACGAATTATAACTAAGCCATTATACTAGCACACACTCAGTGTACCTAGTGGCATCCTATACGTGGCTATTGGACTTTGCTATAGTCCCACTAGTGCAAAGACATTAGCAGAGCACATCTGCCTGCATTGCACACTCCAAGTTTTGTAAACTCAGCCATTATACTAGCAAACACTCAGTGTACCTAGTGGCATCCTATACGTGGCTATTGGACTTTGCTATAGTCCCACTAGTGCCAAGACATTTGCAGAGCGCATCTGCCTGCGTTGCACACTCCAACTAATTATAACGAAGCCATTATACTAGCAAACACTCAGTGTACCTAGTGGCATCCTATACGTGGCTATTGGACTTTGCTATAGTCCCACTAGTGCCAAGACATTTGCAGAGCGCATCTGCCTGCGTTGCACACTCCAACAAATTATAACGAAGCCATTATACTAGCAAACACTCAGTGTACCTAGTGGCATCCTATACGTGGCTATTGGACTTTGCTATAGTCCCACTAGTGCCAAGACATTTGCAGAGCGCATCTGCCTGCGTTGCACACTCCAACTAATTATAACGAAGCCATTATACTAGCAAACACTCAGTGTACCTAGTGGCATCCTATACGTGGCTATTGGACTTTGCTATAGTCCCACTAGTGCCAAGACATTTGCAGAGCGCATCTGCCTGCGTTGCACACTCCAACAAATTATAACGAAGCCATTATACTAGCAAACACTCAGTGTACCTAGTGGCATCCTATACGTGGCTATTGGACTTTGCTATAGTCCCACTAGTGCCAAGACATTTGCAGAGCGCATCTGCCTGCGTTGCACACTCCAACTAATTATAACGAAGCCATTATACTAGCAAACACTCAGTGTACCTAGTGGCATCCTATACGTGGCTATTGGACTTTGCTATAGTCCCACTAGTGCCAAGACATTTGCAGAGCGCATCTGCCTGCGTTGCACACTCCAACAAATTATAACGAAGCCATTATACTAGCAAACACTCAGTGTACCTAGTGGCATCCTATACGTGGCTATTGGACTTTGCTATAGTCCCACTAGTGCCAAGACATTTGCAGAGCGCATCTGCCTGCGTTGCACACTCCAACTCATTATAACTAAGCCATTATACTAGCAAACACTCAGTGTACCTAGTGGCATCCTATACGTGGCTATTGGACTTTGCTATAGTCCCACTAGTGCCAAGACATTTGCAGAGCGCATCTGCCTGCGTTGCACACTCCAACTCATTATAACTAAGCCATTATACTAGCAAACACTCAGTGTACCTAGTGGCATCCTATACGTGGCTATTGGACTTTGCTATAGTCCCACTAGGGCCAAGACATTTGCAGAGCGCATCTGCCTGCGCTGCACACTCCAACTAATTATAACGAAGCCATTATACTAGCAAACACTCAGTGTACCTAGTGGCATCCTATACGTGGCTATTGGACTTTGCTATAGTCCCACTAGTGCCAAGACATTTGCAGAGCGCATCTGCCTGCGTTGCACACTCCAACAAATTATAACGAAGCCATTATACTAGCAAACACTCAGTGTACCTAGTGGCATCCTATACGTGGCTATTGGACTTTGCTATAGTCCCACTAGTGCCAAGACATTTGCAGAGCGCATCTGCCTGCGTTGCACACTCCAACTCATTATAACTAAGCCATTATACTAGCAAACACTCAGTGTACCTAGTGGCATCCTATACGTGGCTATTGGACTTTGCTATAGTCCCACTAGTGCCAAGACATTTGCAGAGCGCATCTGCCTGCGTTGCACACTCCAACTCATTATAACTAAGCCATTATACTAGCAAACACTCAGTGTACCTAGTGGCATCCTATACGTGGCTATTGGACTTTGCTATAGTCCCACTAGGGCCAAGACATTTGCAGAGCGCATCTGCCTGCGTTGCACACTCCAACTAATTATAACGAAGCCATTATACTAGCAAACACTCAGTGTACCTAGTGGCATCCTATACGTGGCTATTGGACTTTGCTATAGTCCCACTAGTGCCAAGACATTTGCAGAGTGCATCTGCCTGCGTTGCACACTCCAACTAATTATAACGAAGCCATTATACTAGCACACACTCAGTGTACCTAGTGGCATCCTATACGTGGCTATTGGACTTTGCTATAGTCCCACTAGTGCTAAGACATTTGCAGAGCACATCTGCCTGCATTGCACACTCCAAGTTTTTTAAACTCAGCCATTATACTAGCAAACAGTCAGTGTACCTAGTGGCATCCTAAACGTGGCTATTGTACTTTTGTCAATTCACAGTATTGGAACGTTATTTGCAGCACGTCTGCCTGCATTGCACACTCTAACTTTTTTAAACTCAGCCATTATACTAGCAAACAGTCAGTGTACCTAGTGGCATCCTAAACGTGGCTATTGTACTTTTGTCAATTCACAGTATTGGAACGTTATTTGCAGCGCGTCTGCCTGCATTGCACACTCTAACTTTTTTAAACTCAGCCATTATACTAGCAAACAGTCAGTGTACCTAGTGGCATCCTAAACGTGGCTATTGTACTTTTGTCAATTCACAGTATTGGAACGTTATTTGCAGCACGTCTGCCTGCATTGCACACTCTAACTTTTTTAAACTCAGCCATTATACTAGCAAACACTCACTGTACCTAGTTGTATCCTAAACGTGGCTATTGTACTTTTGTCAATTCACAGTATTGGAACGTTATTTGCAGCACGTCTGCCTGCATTGCACACTCTAACTTTTTTAAACTCAGCCATTATACTACCAAACAGTCAGTGTACCTAGTGGCATCCTAAACGTGGCTATTGTACTTTTGTCAATTCACAGTATTGGAACGTTATTTGCAGCACGTCTGCCTGCATTGCACACTCTAACTTTTTTAAACTCAGCCATTATACTAGCAAACAGTCAGTGTACCTAGTGGCATCCTAAACGTGGCTATTGTACTTTTGCCAATTCACAGTATTGGAACGTTATTTGCAGCACGTCTGCCTGCATTGCACACTCTAACTTTTTTAAACTCAGCCATTATACTAGCAAACAGTCAGTGTACCTAGTGGCATCCTATACGTGGCTATTGTACTTTTGTCAATTCACAGTATTGGAACGTTATTTGCAGCACGTCTGCCTGCATTGCACACTCTAACTTTTTTAAACTCAGCCATTATACTAGCAAACAGTCAGTGTACCTAGTGGCATCCTATACGTGGCTATTGGACTTTGCTATAGTCCCACTAGTGCCAAGACATTTGCAGAGCGCATCTGCCTGCGTTGCACACTCCAACAAATTATAACGAAGCCATTATACTAGCACACACTCACTGTACCTAGTTGTATCCTAAACGTGGCTATTGTACTTTTGTCAATTCACACTACTGCAAATCTATGTGCAGCACCTCTGCATGACAACCTCGTGCTCTGTTTTTAATAAGCTATAATGATAGCACAAAATACTGCCATTTTGTGGCATCATAGAACTGGCTGTTGTATTCCATTAGTGCCCCACTGGTGACAAGCTATTTCTAGCACCTCTACATCACACCCTCATGCACATTTTGCTACGCTAATGTTATAGCAAACTCATGGAATTCATTGCTGCATTTCATAATTCGGAGGGATAGAAAGTCAGGCTTCCTTTAGCTTTTCCTTCTGTTCATAGACAGCATCTCCAAGACAAATTTCCCCTCCACGTCTAAGTGTGGAGAGGCAGCTAGTGCGCATGCGTGTGCCGATGTACCCCAGCTGCAGCATAATTACAGTGTTTCGCCTAGTGAGTATGCTCAGCCTGACTGTGCCATTCCTGACGCTAAGTTTTCATTTCGGGATACAGCGCATGCTCCCACACTAAGTGTGAAAAGCCTCTTTGCACAGGTGCTTGCATTCCGTGCCGGGTCTAAGTCCTGTTTTGGGCATAGACACCATGCTAAAGCTGATAGTCTTTTTTCAGAGACTGTATTTCATGCTACTGAGCATGCTCAGGCACTTCCTGCATCAGAGACTAGGTCCGGTAATGAACTCTTTGGCCCTGGCCCTGATGTGGGGGTCCCATATAGACCACAGGGCATCAGGTGTCCTCCCAAATGGCTTGCAGAGGCCCACACCTATGACTTGTCACCGCATTATTGATGCTCAGACGATGACTGGTGAGGTGTTTGGGTCATGGCAGCCATGAGGTCATCATTGAAGTTGCGTTTCCAAATAGGACGCTAGTTATGCCACTCATGACGTGTCACTCTACTTTTGTCTCCAGGAGGTGCATTGTGGTTCACCCTGGTTTGGGGCGGACCCAGGTTATAAAAGGGGCTGGAGCCAACAAGGAGGTGCGCAGTCTTCTATTATGCTCCGAAAGAGCACACCTCCATGTGTTGAACCCATTGCGGCTTTAGGCCAGAGGTAGGCAGGGATCGGGTGGTGGATGCAGGCCACCACCACAGTTGGTAACGCAGAACGGTTAAGACCAGCTCCTGTCCTAACAGTCCTGCTTGTGCAGCCCAGTGGCATTAACAGGCCTGCTGCTGCTGATGCGCCTGCTGTCCACAGGTGTGGCCCCTACGCACACGGTCAGCGTACTCAATGGCCCCTGTGTTGTTAACAGGGAGTTCCTGGGCTGGGTGGGCATGTGGACCCTGTGACGCTAACAGGGCTCACAGTCTCCAGATCCGAATGGCGTCTAACTCGGTTCAGGCTACTATTAGTTTCATAGCCACACAGCTCTGTATCCTCCACCAAACCTTCAAGTTGCCAACCTCTCCTTTTCCAACTGGGAGCACGGTGGACACTGACTGCTGATGGGGATATATACCTTTCTCTTTCTTTTCTTATTAATTTTCGTTATATAGCGGTCACTTTATCCAAATCTGCCAGTCCCACTGTAACAGATGTTGTTTCTTCAGCAAATGTTACAGTTGCTTAACCACCAAATCCACGGACCAAAACTTTTTTCCCCTTTCCAACACACCTGTTCCCCTTTCCAACAGCATCTGTCCTTTTTCAACTCATTTTGGGATATGACCAAAAGTGCAACTGTGCAGGGACACCGTACTCAACGCCATCTCAGCACAGCAGCCATCCCTCGGTCCCTCCGATGTGGACAAGTAAAAGACCATTTCCTCCTATCCATGACAAAGCGTTGAGATTCACTCTGTGCAGCACTGGTGTTTAGTGGACAAGTAGATCTAAGATTGCGTACCACATTCTGCAGATACTCCTGTATACGTGCGTCTATTTCTATGGCAGGAATTAGTTCGCCAAATTTTGTCTTGTACCGGGGATCTAACAGTGTGGCAACCCAGTATTCAGGATTAGTTCAAATTCATACAATCCGAGGGTCATGTAGGTAGTGCAGCAAGAAGGCGCTCATGTGTCTTGTGCATCCAGGAGGACCAAGTCCTTGGTGTGTTGGTGGCAGAGAGGTGAGAATCGTGCATCCTTCCTCTGCCCTCTACCCACAACCTCGCACAACCGAAATGTGAGCAAGCTCTCACTCATCTGCTGAGTCTTCCATGCCCATCGCCAGTTCGTCCTCCATTTCTTCATGGGCTCCTGCACTTTCATCAACACTTTTTGCTGATACTATGCGCCCTTGTTAATCCCTCTCCCTCACCATGAATGCCGCATAGGTGCCGCTGACCATCTGGACCTCGTAGATCTTGTTATCCCTTCCGCATATGACTCCTCCTGTACTTCCTCCCCTTCCTCTTGTCCCAACACCTGACTCAGAATAATAATTACAGTGTGCTCCATCATGTAGATGACCAGAATTGTCACGCTGAGAATGACATTGCCAGTGCTAAACATCTTCGTCGACATTTCAAAACTGTGTAGCAGGGTGCATAGGTCCTTGATCTGACACCACTCCAGCAGCGTGATCTGCACCACCTCTGGATCAAGTTATCCCAGGCTATATGTCTTACCGTATTTCAGCAGGGCTCTGCGGTGCTGCCACACACGCTGCAACATGTGCAGATTCCAATTCTTGCGTGTCGAAACATCGCATTTACGGCGTTTAACTGCCAGACCCTAAGACTTCCGGAGTGATGAAAGTTGTTGAGCTGCTGTGTGCGCACGATGGAAGTGAGCACATAGCGAGCGTGCCCACTGCACAAGGCCATGTAGGCCGTGATGGTGTTTTAAAAATTGCTGGCGAATTCGGTTCAACACGTGAGCCCTAAAAGGCACGTGTGTCACATTGCCCTGAGGATGGCCCGCAGCCAGGTTTGCATCATTGCCGCACACGGCTGTTAAGTCACCAACGTAGTCCGCTCCGTCAATTTGTACTCCGGTTGCCAGGTGACAACGTGTTCCTTTCATGAATAGTGCTGATGATGTGAGAGTAGTCGATGCCAGCGGTGCAGGTGGACGCAGGTTATGCTCACCCACTGGGCTGCATTACCTTGACAGATGCAGAATCTCTGGCTGAATGTAGCTGGTGGGTATCTCACAGATGAAATACCATCATTCAGCTACAACCAATGGGAAGACACCACACCCTTTTCTTCAGCGCTCTATTGGGAGACCCAGACGATTGGGGTATAGCTACTGCCCTCCGGAGGCCACACAAAGCACTACACTAAAAAGTGCAAGGCCCCTCCCCTTCTGGCTATACCCCCCCGTGGTATCACGGGTTCTCCAGTTTTCAAGCTTTGTGCGAAGGAGGTCAGACATCCACGCATAGCTCCACAGATTTTAGTCAGCAGTAGCTGCTGACTATTTCGGATGGAAGAAAAGAGGGCCCATATAGGGCCCCCAGCATGCTCCCGTCTCACCCGTGGATGGTGTTGTACGGTTGAGGTACCTATTGCTGGTACAGAGGCTGGAGCCCCACATGCTGCTTTCCTTCCACATCCCCCTGAGGGGCTCTGAGGAAGTGGGATCCTGCCGGCCTCAAAGCTCTGACGCCGGGCTCCATCCACAGACCCATTTGAACCTGCTGGATACGGAGCTGGAGTACTGTTCAGGGACATGGCCCTGCACCATTACAGGTACTCTGTGTCCCCGTACACACAGGCACAGCACACTCCAGACTTGCTGGGTGTGCTAGTGCGCCGGGGACAGTAAAGGGTTACGGTCACTGCAGCTTTGTTGAGTGACTTTGTGTTTTGGGAACTACCGCGCCGGACGCTCCGGGAGCGGCGGCGCGGCTGGGACTTGTAGTTCGCCGGGGACTGGGCGCCGACCGCGCTTTTACGGCGGCGGCGCTTATAAATCCAGTCCCCGGCTTCTGCGGCCTAGTGCCGCTTCGTTCCCGCCCCCTCCCTGTCACTCAGGGAAGGGGACAGGCGCTGAGCAATCAGCAGCGCCGAGGGCTGGAGCCTTTTTACATGCTCCAGCCCTCTCACTGCACACTGTCGGACGCCGGATTCCCGCTCTGCCTTGGGGGCACGCCCACGGCCCGCCCCTCCTCACATGAGCTGGGGAAGAAGCCGGCAGCCATTACTGCAGTCCGAGCTCGGACTTTCGGCACCAAGGCAGGACGGTGGCGATCATACACCCGCTTATAGGCGGGCGGTAAGCGGCACACATAGTGCTGACCACGATATAACTGCAGTGTGTACATGTGTTGTTTTTAACTGCATAGGTTGCTATATGCCCGCTGGGGGAGCGACACATCAGCAGCAGGAAAGCAGGTGTGCTAAGGCACAGGCTTTCTAGGCTGCTTGGATTGCACGACTGAGGTGTTCATTTGTGTTTATGCTTATATGCTATACACTGCACTGTACAGTCGCTAGTCTTAGCTATATTCTCCTGGAATGGCTAGACTACAGCAGCAGAAAACCAAGGGTGCTGGGGCACAGGTTTTTTTCTATGCTGCTTGTATTGCATGGGCTGCAGTGTGCATTTGTACTTGTGCTTGTATGCTATACATAGCACTGTATGGTCACTCTTCTGGGCCATATTCCCCGAGATGACTAGTCTACAGCAGCAGAAGAGCTGGGGTGCCAGGGCACAGGCTTCTATGCTGCTGGTATTGCATGTGCTGCAGTGCTCATTTGTACTTGTGCTTGTAGGCTATACATTGCACTGTAGGGTCACTCTTCTGGGCTATATTCCCCTAGATGACTAGTATACAGCAGCAGAAGAGCAGGGGTGCCAGGGCACAGGCTTCTATGCTGCTTGTATTGCTTGTGCTGCAGTGGTCATTTGTACTTTATGCCTGTATGCTATACATTGCACTGTACGGTCACCAATCTTGGCTATATACTTCTAGATAGCTAGTCGGCAGCGGCAAAAAAGCAACACAGATTTCAGTGCTGTTTTTACTACATGGGATGCTGTTCATGACACCGTCCCATTGTGTGCATGCTCCCCTGTAGCACGTCGTCTGCCGGGGTCTCTAGCACTTCGTCTGCCGGGGCTCTACTAGTTGTGGCCAAAGAAACCTCCTGTCAACCCTGTCCATGGACAGGGACGGAGTAGTCATAATATAGAGACTTGCACCCATGGGCAATCTACTTGACCAAAAGGCAGCTCTTCAGGGCTTTGATACTGACATCGCTCTCAATCCGGATACACCGGGTGGTAACGCCATACGGAATGATCCTATACCGTCCATCAATGGAAGGTTGGATCTTTCTCCCTCAGCTCCCCCAGTGGAGATAGGAGACGAACAGGAGAAGTTCCTTTTCAGTATCTCACGCAGATATTGAGTTTTTTTCTGGCCACGCTGACTTCAGAGAAGCAGTCCAGGAACACCACGCTTACCAGATAAGCGTCTTCTCCAAACGTTTTTAGGATACACGTTATCCCTTTTCCCCTGACGTGGTCAGCGCTGGACCCAGGGTCCAAAGGTGGATTCTCCAATCTCCAGGCTTGCATCTAGAGCCATAGTTGCACTGGAGATGGGGCTTCACTTAAAGATGCCATTCACAGACAGATGGACTCTGGTTGAAATCTGTCTAGGAGGCTATCGGCGTGTCGGTTGCTCCGGCATCCACAGCCGTATTGGCAACCTAACCTTTTCAGCTGTTCTTGCGCAGCTGACCTTGAGCAGGGACATCTGTACCGCAGAGGCGTCCGTAACCCCGCAATGTCTGCACTGCGACTTACCCTGTTAATACTGTCCTAAAAGTACAGTCGAGGTTTCGGTCCTTCCCAAGCTCCGGCAGGTCCCAATTGTCCTCGTGCAAAAGGGCTACAAAACCTCAGACGGGCTCAGATTCCGGCCGGGCTCAATCTCGCCCAAGGAAGGCAGTCGGAGGAACCGCTACCAAGGCGGTCTCCTCAGGACTCTCAGCTCTCTCTCTCTCTCTCCGCATCCGCGGTTGATGGCAGACTCCCCCGCCTTTGGCGACATTTAGCTGCCACAGGTCACAGACCGGTGGGTGACGGACATTGTGCTCACGTGCACAGGACAGTGTTCTGTTCTCGTCCTCCGACTCCATTCTTCAGAACGGCCCCACCTCTCCACCGAGCAGATGCCCTGCTGCAGGCGGTGGACGCTCTAAGAGCAGAAGGAGTGGTGATCCCTGTCCCCCCTCAGGAACGAGGGCGAGGGTTTGTACTCCAATCTCTTTGTGGCTCCAAAAATGGACGGTTCCTTCCGTCCTGTTCTAGTCCTGAAACTGCTCAACGAGCATGCGAACGCCAGGCGGTTCCGGATGGGATCCCTCCGATCCGTCATTGCCTCAATGTCTCGAGGAGACTTCCTTGCCTCAACAGACATCAAAGATGCCTATCTCCACGTGCCAATTGCTACGGAGCACCAACGTTGTCTACGTTTTGTGATAGGAGACGAACATCTTCAGTTCGTAGCTCTGCCATTCAGTCTGGCGACAGCCCCACGGGTGTTCACCAAGGTCATGGCAGCAGTGGTAGCAGTCTTGCACTCTCAGCACCCGGTGATCCCGTACTTGGACGATCTACTCGTCAAAGCACCCTCCCTCGAGGCATGCCAACGCAGCCTGAATGTTACGCTGGAGACTCTCCAGACTTTCGGGTGGATCATCAATTTGGCAAGGTCAAATCTGTCTCCGACTCAATCATCGGCATGGAGTTTCATACTCTATCAGCAATAGTGAAGCTTCCGCTGAACCAGCAGCGTTCACTGCAGACAGAGGTGCAGTCTCTCCGTCAAGGCCAGTCGCACCCCTTAAGGCGCCTCATGCACTTCCTAAGGAAGATGGTGGCAGCCATCGAGGCAGTTCTCTTTGCGCAGTTTCATCTGCGCCAACGGCAATGGGACATTCTCCGCCAAAGGGACGGGCAGTCAACCTCCCTGGACAGGGAAGTCTCCCTTTCCCTGACGGCCGAGGACTCTCTGCAATAGTGGCTTATTCCCACCTCATTGTCATAGCCCCCATCCTGGGCAGTGGTCACGACAGATACGAGTCTGTCAGGGTGGGGAGCAGCTTGTCTCCGCCACATGGCTCAGGGGACGTGGACTCAGCAGGAGTCCACCCTTCAGATCGATGTTCGGGAAATCGGGGCAGGGTATCTTACCCTATTAGCTTTCCAGAAGTGGCTAGAAAGAGAGCAGATCCGAATCCAGTCGGACAACTCCACAGCGGTGGCATACATCAACCACCAAGGAGGGACACGCAGTCGGCAAGCCTTCCAGGAAGTCCGGCGAATCCTCATGTGGGTGGAAGACACAGCATCCACCATATCCGCAGTTCACATCCCGGGCGTAGAAAACTGGGAAGCAGACTTCCTCAGTCGCCAGGGCATGGACGCGGGGGAATGGTCCCTCCACCCGGACGTGTTTCAGGAAATCTGTTGCCGCTGGAGGGTGCCGGACGTCGACCTAATGGCGTCTCGGCACACCAACAAGGTCCCGGCATTTATGGCACGATCGCGCGATCACAGAGCTCTGGCGGCAGACGCCTTAGTGCAAGATTGGTCGCAGTTCCGGCTCACATATGTGTTTCCACCTCTGGCACTCTTGCCCAGAGTACTGCGCAAAAATCAGATCCGATTGCAGCCGCGTCATACTCGTCGCACCAGACTGGCCGAGGAGATCGTGGTACCCGGATCTGTGGCATCTCACGGTCGGCCGACCGGGGTCACTACCAGACCGACCAGACTTACTGTCCCAAGGGCCGTTTTCTCCATCGGAATTCTGCGGCCCTGAACCTGACTGTGTGGCCTTTGTGTCCTGGATCCTAGCGTCTTCAGGATTATCCCAAGGGGTCGAAGCCCACGTCTGCTAAGATCTACCACAGAACGTGGAAGATTTTCTTAATCTGGTGCTCTACTCAGGGAGTGTCTCCCTGGCCATTTGCATTGCCTACTTTTCTTTCCTTCCTACAATAGGAGTTAGAAAAGGGCTTGTCGCTAGACTCCCTCAAAGGGCAAGTCTCAGCACTATCCGTGTTTTTTCAGAAGCGTCTAGCACGTCTTTCTAAGGTGCGCACGTTCCCGCAGGGGGTTTGTCATTTCGTACCCCCGTACAAGCGGCCGTTAGATCCATGGGATCTGAACAGGGTTCTAGTTGCTCTCCAGAAGCCGCCTTTCGAGCCTCTGAAGGAAGTTTCCTTTTCTCGCCTGTCACAGAAGGTGGCGTTTTCTCGTTGCGATCACATCGCTTCGGCGAGTGTCTGAGCTGGCAGCTCTGTCATCCAAGGCTCCCTTCCTGGTGTTTCACCAGGACAAGGTAGTGCTGCGCCTCATTCCGGAGTTTCTCCCTAAGGTCGTATCCTCGTTTCATCTTAATCAGGATATCTCCTTACCGTCCTTTTGCACTCATCCGGTTCACCGGTATGAGAATGATTTACGTTTGCTAGATCTGGTGAGAGCACTCAGTATCTACATTTCCCGCACGGCGCCCATACGCCGTTCCGATACCCTTGTCGCTGGTACGCGCAAGAGGTTGCAGGCTTCTAAAGCCATCCTGGCTCGATGGATCAAAGAACCAATTCTTGAAGCCTACCGTTCTGCAGGGCTTCCGGTTCTTTCAGGGCTGAAAGCCCATTCAACCAGAGCCGTGGGTGCGTCCTGGGCGCTACGACACCAGGCTTCGGCTCAACAGGTGTGCCAGGCAGCTACCTGGTCGAGTCTGCACACTTTCACCAAACATTATCAGGTGCATACCTATGCTTCGGCGGATGCCAGCTTAGGTAGAAGAGTCCTGCAGGCGGCAGTGACATCCCCGTAGGGGAGGGCTGTTTTGCAGCTCTAACATGAGGTATCTCTTTACCCACCCAGGGACAGCTTTTGGACGTCCCAATCGTCTGGGTCTCCCAATAGAGCGCTGAAGAAGAAGGGAATTTTGTTACTTACCGTAAATTCCTTTTCTTCTAGCTCTTATTGGGAGACCCAGCACCCGCCCTGTTGTCCTTCGGGATTTCTTGGGTGTTTGCGGGTACACATGTTGTTCATGTTGAACGGTTTTTCAGTTCTCCGACGTTATTCGGAGTTAATTTGTTTAAACCGGTTATTGGCTTCCTCCTTCTTGCTTTGGCACTAAAACTGGAGAACCCGTGATACCACGGGGGGGTATAGCCAGAAGGGGAGGGGCCTTGCACTTTTTAGTGTAGTGCTTTGTGTGGCCTCCGGAGGGCAGTAGCTATACCCCAATCGTCTGGGTCTCCCAATAAGAGCTAGAAGAAAAGGAATTTACGGTAAGTAACAAAATTCCCTTCTTTTATGCCCATCCTGTCTGCAGACCACTGCCAGACATAGCTATGAACCTCTGGTTAATTTTACCCCCAGTTCAGTTTTATGATTTTGTGTGCTTGTTACCTGACTACTTTTCCTGCTTGCTGTTTATGTACCTTGTTGGCCGATACGCATTTCAACTCTGCTTGTTTTCTGATTCTTTCCTGGCCGTCCCATTCTGTTCCTGTTCCTCAATTAATGTTTTGACCCTGCCTGACTACTATTCTCTGTAATAGCGGTGTGACTCACATTTCCCATACATTTCAAAGTAAAGCTTTGACCGCCTGATGGCATTGAGCTCTGCTGCCAGCATAGTAAGGAGGTGTGTGGTAGTCCTTGTGCGCAGTTGCAAGGAAGGGTGGCCTGACCACACAGGGTTTGCGCCAAGGTAGAGGACCCACACGAGGTTGAAGAGGCAGAAGCAGTGTATTAACTTCTACATACAGAACAAGGATTGAAACAACTCGTGGGGACGGCAAGACTTGTACAGCAGACCCTTCTCCATCTCTCACCATAGTTTGCCAGTGCCCAGTCAGTGACATGTAATGACCCTGTCTATGCTTACTGGTCCAAGTATCTGTGTTGAAATGCACCCTGTCGCACACAGATTTTCTCAAGGAAGTGGTGATGTTGTGTGCGACATGCTGGTGTAGCGCGGGCATGCTTTTCTTGGAGAAGCAGTGGTGATTGGGCATGTGGTACTGGGGCACAGCGACAGACATAAGGTCTGTAAAATCCTGTGTGTCCACTACGCGTAAAGGCAGCATTCGGTAGCCAACAGCTTACAGAGGGATAGAGTCAACCACTTAGCTTTGTCATGGGTCGCAGTAAGTGGCCTTTTATTTGACCACATCTGAGGGAAAGAGATCTGGCTGCTGTCTGTAGACGGTGTTGAGTAGGGTGTCCCTGGAAAAATGCAGGTTTGTGAGAAAAGTGCAGGCGGAGACATGATGTTGCCTTCATCTTGCCTTCAGATCTGTTCATCTTGTATCATTTTTAAAAAACACATCAAGCAAGGGTTACTCCAAGCGGAGTCTACCTTTTTTCCCAACATTGGGCACACAGACACCCCATCAGTGGCAGCACTTGTGCCCTAGTTGCAAACAGGATGTTTTGATTTGCATCAAGCACATTCCAAATCCACAAGCATTTACTCTCCCCAGGCTGACACAGGGGTAGTAAATTCCTTCTGGATCCATGACTTGTTCATTTTGATGAACGTCAGTGTGTCCACATTGTCACTGGACAGACGCGTGCGCTTATCTGTCAGCACACACCCAGCAGCACTGAAGAAGACACGTTCAGAGACAACGCTGGCAGCTGCACACGACAAAATCTCCAAGGCGTAACTGGAGAGCTCTGTCAATTTTTCTAGATTTGAAGCCCAAAAGGAGCAAGGCTCCATTTGCAAAGTCATTGCATCGATGTTCATTGGAGATACTCCTGTATCATCCTCTCCATCCGTTGACTATGTGTCAGACTTGTTGTCTCTGGTGGCCTTGCAAAGGAGGGTCTAAAAAAATTATGAAAATATTCCATAAAATTGCTGTTACCAGCACCAGATACGGTCCTACTGGTACGGGTAGACTGTTGAAGATGACGATGCCGTCCCATGTTTGTCAAGTTACAACTGGGAGAATCACTCCCTTCACCTGCACGGTTGTTTGGTGTAAAAGCCGAGCTAAGATCGAGTAACAGCTTATGCTGATACTCCAGCATACGTGCGTCCCTTTCTATGGGTGGAATTATGTCACAAAATTTGGACTTGTCCCGGGGATCTAACCTCTTTCAACTGAATTTTGACCAAGGTCTCCCTCATCCGCTGAGTCTTCCATGTCCATGGACAGTTCGTCCTCCATATCTTCATGTCCTCCTGCACCTTCCTCAACATCTCGCCTGCTACCATGCGCCCTTGTTGATCCCTGTCCCCCATGGTCCCATGCCTGCCGCGTTGGTGATGATGAACGTCTGGACCTTGGTGATGTTGTTGTGTCTTGCGCATATGAATCCTCCTGTAGTTCCTCCCCTTCCTGTTGTCCCACCCCCTGACTCCGAATAGTGTTTAGCGTGTGCTCCAGCATGTAAATGACTGTAATCGTCATGCTGATAATGGCATTGTCAGCGCTAAACATATTCGTCGCCATGTCGAAACTGTGCAGAACGGTGCATAGGTCCTTGATCTGAGATCACTCCATCAGGGTGATCTGCCCCACTTCTGCATCTCGTTGGCCCAGGCTATACATCATGACGTATTGCACCAGGGCTCGCCGGTGCTGCCACAGTCGCTGTAACATGTGGAGAGTTGAATTCCAGCGTGTCGCCACATCGCATTTCAGGCGATGAACCGGCAGGCCGAAAGACTTCTGGAGCGATGCAAGTCGCTCAGCTGCGGCGGTTGAACGGCGGAAGTGAGCACTGCAGACAGTTTACGTGCCCTGGTCAGAAGGCCATCTAGGCCGGGATAGTGTGTTAAAAATTGCTGGACAACAAGGTTCAACACGTGAGCCATACAAGGCACGTGTGTCACCTTGCCCAGGCGAAGGGCCGCACCCAGGTTTGCAGCATTGTCGCACACGGCCTTACCAGGCTGCAGGTTGAGTGGAGACAACCATTTATTAAACTCGGACCGCAGAGCTGACCACAACTCCTCAGCTGTGTGACTCTTATTCCCAAGACATGTCAAGCTAAAGACCGCCTGATGCCGTTGCGCTCTGCTGCCAGCATAGTAATGAGGGGTGCGTGATTCCTTCTGCGCAGTGAGAACGCTGGTGGCCTGACCAGGCAGGCTTGGGGCGGAGGTGGAGGACCCAGATGAGGTGGAGGATGCAGAAGCAGTGGCGGAACTTGGACAGACAGAGGATTGACACACAAGTCGTGGGGACGGCAAGACTTGTGCAGCAGACCCTTCACCATCTATCAACATAGTTACCCAGTGCCCAGTCAGCGACATGTAACGTCCCTGTCCATGCTTACTGGTCCAAGTATCGGTGGTGAAATGCACCCGTTCACACACAGAGTTTCTCAAGGAAGCGGTGATGTTGTGTGCGACATGCTGGTGTAGCGCGGGCACACCTTTCTTAGAGAAGTAGTGGCGACTAGGCATCTGGTACTGGGGCACAGCGACAGACATAAGGTCTCTAAAATCCTGTGTGTCCACTAGGCGGAAAGGCAGCATTTCGGTAGCCAACAGCTTACAGAGGGATAGAGTCAACCTCTTAGCTTTGTCATGGGTCGGAGGAAGTGGCCTTTTATTTGACCACATCTGAGGGACAGAGATCTGGCTGCTGTGTGTAGACGGTGTTGAGTAGGGTGTCCCTGGAAAAATGCAGGTTTGTGAGGAAAGTGCAGGCGGAGACATGATGTTGCCTTCATCCAACGTAGGTGCTATCGATGTCTGAGAGAGCTGTACACACTCACTTGTTTCCCCTTCCAAACCAACTGACGACCTACCAAGCAAACTGCCTGTTGCGGTTACAGTGGTGGAAGTTTTGCGTGGAAAAACAGGTGTGACAGCTGTCCCCACAGTCCTAGAAGATGAAGAGCGCGCGGATGCACTGGAAGGGGCGGGCGGTGGATGGTTCGCTCCGCTAGGCCGCATTGCAGCACAGTGAGCTTCCCACCGGGACCTATGATATTTATTCATGTGACGATTCATGGAAGAAGTTGTCAAACTGCTGAGGTTTTGACCTCTACTAAGAGAATCATGACAAATTTTACATATCACATGATTTGGGCGATCTTTTTCTATGTCAAAAAAGGAACAGGCTAGGCAAGGCTTAGAGGCCATGCGACCTGTTGATGCACCCCGAATAATGCTCATAGGCAGAGTGGTGGCTGAGGATGCAGTTGTAGACGTGCTACCAGTGCTCCGACTCTGTCCAGGAAGGCGCAAGGTAATTTCGTCGTCGGTTGCATCCTCCTCCACCGCCTCTGTTGACCTCCTCGAGTGCCTGACTGGGGGTTGACAGTAGGTGGGATCTAGAACTTCATCATCAATTGTTGTGTTTGCACTCCCCTCCCCCTCAGACCGAGCCTCTTCTTGCCCTGACCGAATATTTAAGTTGTCATCCCAATCGGGTATCTGCGTCTCATCTTCATCAGTATGTTCCTCATTGCCTATAACCACAGTTGTTGGAAAGGCAGCATTTTGGTAGCCAACAGTTTGCATTTTATGAAAGTCAACCTCCAAGCCATGTCATGCCCTTCTAAAAGCATGTATAACACAGCGAGGGGACTCCAACCACAGTCTCCCTCGTTTCCACTCACTGGGCCACACACACCCCACTTGACTGGCATCGGTTGAGCTCCCTTTTGAAAAAGAAAAAGATGCTTTGCATGAAGCACTCTCAAAAATACGCGTGCCTTTCCCGTCCCCTGGCTGACCCAGGGGAAGAAAAGTCCTCTGAGAGCCATGACTTGTTCATCTTGGTTCTTTTAGAGACACAGCGAGGGGACTCCAACCACAGTCTCCCTCGTTTCAACTAACTGGGCCACACACACCCCACTTGACTGGCATCGGTTGAGCCCCCTTTTGAAAAAGAAAAAGATGCTTTGCATGAAGCACTCTCAAAAATACGCGTGCCTTTCCCGTCCCCTGGCTGACCCAGGGGAAGAAAAGTCCTCTGAGAGCCATGACTTGTTCATCTTGGTTCTTTTAGAGACACAGCGAGGGGACTCCAACCACAGTCTCCCTCGTTTCCACTCACTGGGCCACACACACCCCACTTGACTGGCATCGGTTGAGCTCCCTTTTGAAAAAGAAAAAGATGCTTTGCATGAAGCACTCTCAAAAATACGCGTGCCTTTCCCGTCCCCTGGCTGACCCAGGGGAAGAAAAGTCCTCTGAGAGCCATGACTTGTTCATCTTGGTTCTTTTAGAGACACAGCGAGGGGACTCCAACCACAGTCTCCCTCGTTTCCACTAACTGGGCCACACACACCCCACTTGACTGGCATCGGTTGAGCCCCCTTTTGAAAAAGAAAAAGATGCTTTGCATGAAGCACTCTCAAAAATACGCGTGCCTTTCCCGTCCCCTGGCTGACCCAGGGGAAGAAAAGTCCTCTGAGAGCCATGATTTGTTCATTTTGGGTCTTTTAGAAACACAGCGAGGGGACTCCAACCACAGTCTCCTTCGTTGCCACTCACTGGGCCACACACACCCCACTTGACTGGCATCGGTTGAGCTCCCTTTTGAAAAAGAAAAAGATGCTTTGCATGAAGCACTCTCAAAAATACGCGTGCCTTTCCCGTCCCCTGGCTGACCCAGGGGAAGAAAAGTCCTCTGAGAGCCATGACTTGTTCATCTTGGTTCTTTTAGAGACACAGCGAGGGGACTCCAACCACAGTCTCCCTGGTTGCCACTCACTGGGCCACACACACCCCACTTGACTGGCATCGGTTGAGCTCCCTTTTGAAAAAGAAAAAGATGCTTTGCATGAAGCACTCTCAAAAATACGCGTGCCTTTCCCGTCCCCTGGCTGACCCAGGGGAAGAAAAGTCCTCTGAGAGCCATGACTTGTTCATCTTGGTTCTTTTAGAGACACAGCGAGGGGACTCCAACCACAGTCTCCCTCGTTTCCACTCACTGGGCCACACACACCCCACTTGACTGGCATCGGTTGAGCTCCCTTTTGAAAAAGAAAAAGATGCTTTGCATGAAGCACTCTCAAAAATACGCGTGCCTTTCCCGTCCCCTGGCTGACCCAGGGGAAGAAAAGTCCTCTGAGAGCCATGACTTGTTCATCTTGGTTCTTTTAGAGACACAGCGAGGGGACTCCAACCACAGTCTCCCTGGTTGCCACTCACTGGGCCACACACACCCCACTTGACTGGCATCGGTTGAGCTCCCTTTTGAAAAAGAAAAAGATGCTTTGCATGAAGCACTCTCAAAAATACGCGTGCCTTTCCCGTCCCCTGGCTGACCCAGGGGAAGAAAAGTCCTCTGAGAGCCATGACTTGTTCATCTTGGTTCTTTTAGAGACACAGCGAGGGGACTCCAACCACAGTCTCCCTCGTTTCCACTCACTGGGCCACACACACCCCACTTGACTGGCATCGGTTGAGCTCCCTTTTGAAAAAGAAAAAGATGCTTTGCATGAAGCACTCTCAAAAATACGCGTGCCTTTCCCGTCCCCTGGCTGACCCAGGGGAAGAAAAGTCCTCTGAGAGCCATGACTTGTTCATCTTGGTTCTTTTAGAGACACAGCGAGGGGACTCCAACCACAGTCTCCCTCGTTTCCACTAACTGGGCCACACACACCCCACTTGACTGGCATCGGTTGATCCCCCTTTTGAAAAAGAAAAAGATGCTTTGCATGAAGCACTCTCAAAAATACGCGTGCCTTTCCCGTCCCCTGGCTGACCCAGGGGAAGAAAAGTCCTCTGAGAGCCATGATTTGTTCATTTTGCGTCTTTTAGAAACACAGCGAGGGGACTCCAACCACAGTCTCCTTCGTTGCCACTCACTGGGCCACACACACCCCACTTGACTGGCATCGGTTGAGCTCCCTTTTGAAAAAGAAAAAGATGCTTTGCATGAAGCACTCTCAAAAATACGCGTGCCTTTCCCGTCCCCTGGCTGACCCAGGGGAAGAAAAGTCCTCTGAGAGCCATGACTTGTTCATCTTGGTTCTTTTAGAGACACAGCGAGGGGACTCCAACCACAGTCTCCCTGGTTGCCACTCACTGGGCCACACACACCCCACTTGACTGGCATCGGTTGAGCTCCCTTTTGAAAAAGAAAAAGATGCTTTGCATGAAGCACTCTCAAAAATACGCGTGCCTTTCCCGTCCCCTGGCTGACCCAGGGGAAGAAAAGTCCTCTGAGAGCCATGACTTGTTCATCTTGGTTCTTTTAGAGACACAGCGAGGGGACTCCAACCACAGTCTCCCTCGTTGCCACTCACTGGGCCACACACACCCCACTTGACTGGCATCGGTTGAGCTCCCTTTTGAAAAAGAAAAAGATGCTTTGCATGAAGCACTCTCAAAAATACGCGTGCCTTTCCCGTCCCCTGGCTGACCCAGGGGAAGAAAAGTCCTCTGAGAGCCATGACTTGTTCATCTTGGTTCTTTTAGAGACACAGCGAGGGGACTCCAACCACAGTCTCCCTCGTTTCCACTCACTGGGCCACACACACCCCACTTGACTGGCATCGGTTGAGCTCCCTTTTGAAAAAGAAAAAGATGCTTTGCATGAAGCACTCTCAAAAATACGCGTGCCTTTCCCGTCCCCTGGCTGACCCAGGGGAAGAAAAGTCCTCTGAGAGCCATGTCCACATTGTCAGTGGACAGACACGTGTGCTTATCTGCCAGCAGACCCACAGCAGCACTGAAGACAGGTTCCGAGAGAACGCTGGCTGCAGGACACGACAAGATCCCCAAGACGTACGTGGCGAGCTCAGGCAATTTATCAAGATTGGAAGCCAAGAATGAGCAGGGCTCAAGTTGCACATTAATGGAATCGATGTTTCCTTGCATATACTCATATATCTGTGTGTCCTCCTCTTTTTCCTTGTCCAGCTCTTTTGTTTTCGCATGAGTATATGTCCTTGTCACTTTCCCATGTGTTGTGAGTTGTTTGTGACCTTTTGGACACCTTTGAGGGTGTTTTCTAGGTGTTTTTCTGTGTTTGTGATTGCCTGCCATTGTTTCCTATGCAGTTCGAGTTCGGTTCGTCAAACGTTCGACGAACCGAACTCGAACGGGAGGTCCGTTCGGCGAACCAACCTCGAGCCGAACCGCGACCGGTTCGCTCATCTCTCCAGTTCTAGGCTCGAGTGATTTTGGGACCTGTTCTAGATCGAACTAGAACTCGAGCTTTTTGCAAAAGCTCGATAGTTCTAGAAACGTTCGATAATGGTTCTAGCAGCAAAAAAACAGCTAATTCCTAGCTGGATTTCCGCTGTAATAGTGTAAGTCACTCTGTGACTCACACTATTATGAAATTTCAGTGTATAGTGTGCGGGAACAGCGCCTTCAGATCACTGCTGTTTGTATAATGGCCTTTTTTTTTTTTTTTTCCTTGTCTTCCTTCCCTAAGCGCGCGCGTGTAGTGGGGAGGGCCATTATGGCAGCCAATCCCAGACACACACACAGCTAAGTGGACTTTTAGCCAGAGAAGCAACGGCATGTGTGATAGGATGTCCATGTCACATGTCCCTGCATTATAAAAACGAGTATCTGCCCGTCCGGACGCCATTATCTCTTCTGCGTCCTTGGTGTCAGACATCACTGGCGCAGCTCCGTCCTTTGTCCTATCGCCGATACTGCTGTATGCACTCCATACACAGCGCTGGACAGCTTAGGGATAGCACTTTCTATCAGTCCTTTAAAGGGCTCGTACCGGCAGGGTCAGAGCCATAGGTAACAGGTCCTGAAAACAGAGACAGCGTCTGTGTAGCTAAGGTCAGGGATTTCGTCGCTGCATTTCCCCATTAGGAGGGAATAGAAAGGCAGGCTTCCTTTCCTCTACCCAGAGCCCCACAACCCTGGCACTGTACCCTCCTGTCCTCTGCACACTCCAACTCATTATAACTACGCCATTATACTAGCAAACACTCAGTGTACCTAGTGGCATTCTAAACGTGGCTATTGGACTTTTGTCTAGTCCCACTAGTGCAAAGATATTTTCAGCACGTCTGCCTGCATTGCACACTCCAACTCATTATAACTAAGCCATTATACTAGCAAACACTCAGTGTACCTAGTGGCATCCTAAACGTGGCGATTGGACTTTTGTCTAGTCCAACTAGTGCAAAGATATTTGCAGCACGTCTGCCTGCATTGCACACTCCAACTCATTATAACTAAGCCATTATACTAGCAAACACTCAGTGTACCTAGTGGCATCCTAAACGTGGCGATTGGACTTTTGTCTAGTCCCACTAGTGCAAAGATATTTGCAGCACGTCTGCCTGCATTGCACACTCCCAACTCATTATAACTAAGCCATTATACTAGCAAACACTCAGTGTACCTAGTGGCATCCTAAACGTGGCGATTGGACTTTTGTCTAGTCCCACTAGTGCAAAGATATTTGCAGCACGTCTGCCTGCATTGCACACTCCAACTCATTATAACTAAGCCATTATACTAGCAAACACTCAGTGTACCTAGTGGCATCCTAAACGTGGCGATTGGACTTTTGTCTAGTCCCACTAGTGCAAAGATATTTGCAGCACGTCTGCCTGCATTGCACACTCCAACTCATTATAACTAAGCCATTATACTAGCAAACACTCAGTGTACCTAGTGGCATCCTAAACGTGGCGATTGGACTTTTGTCTAGTCCCACTAGTGCAAAGATATTTGCAGCACGTCTGCCTGCATTGCACACTCCAACTCATTATAACTAAGCCATTATACTAGCAAACACTCAGTGTACCTAGTGGCATCCTAAACGTGGCGATTGGACTTTTGTCTAGTCCCACTAGTGCAAAGATATTTGTAGCACGTCTGCCTGCATTGCACACTCCAACTCATTATAACTAAGCCATTATACTAGCAAACACTCAGTGTACCTAGTGGCATCCTAAACGTGGCGATTGGACTTTTGTCTACTCCCACTAGTGCAAAGATATTTGCAGCACGTCTGCCTGCATTGCACACTCCAACTCATTATAACTAAGCCATTATACTAGCAAACACTCAGTGTACCTAGTGGCATCCTAACCGTGGTGATTGGACTTTTGTCTAGTCTCACTAGTGCAAAGATATTTGCAGCACGTCTGCCTGCATTGCACACTCCAACTCATTATAACTAAGCCATTATACTAGCAAACACTCAGTGTACCTAGTGGCATCCTAAACGTGGCGATTGGACTTTTGTCTAGTCCCACTAGTGCAAAGATATTTGCAGCACGTCTGCCTGCATTGCACACTCCAACTCATTAGAACTAAGCCATTATACTAGCAAACACTCAGTGTACCTAGTGGCATCCTAAACGTGGTGATTGGACTTTTGTCTAGTCCCACTAGTGCAAAGATATTTGCAGCACGTCTGCCTGCATTGCACACTCCAACTCATTATAACTAAGCCATTATACTAGCAAACACTCAGTGTACCTAGTGGCATCCTAAACGTGGCAATTGGACTTTTGTCTAGTCCCACTAGTGCAAAGATATTTGCAGCACGTCTGCCTGCATTGCACACTCCAACTCATTATAACTAAGCCATTATACTAGCAAACACTCAGTGTACCTAGTGGCATCCTAAACGTGGCGATTGGACTTTTGTCTAGTCCCACTAGTGCAAAGATATTTGCAGCACGTCTGCCTGCATTGCACACTCCAACTCATTATAACTAAGCCATTATACTAGCAAACACTCAGTGTACCTAGTGGCATCCTAAACGTGGCAATTGGACTTTTGTCTAGTCCCACTAGTGCAAAGATATTTGCAGCACGTCTGCCTGCATTGCACACTCCAACTCATTATAACTAAGCCATTATACTAGCAAACACTCAGTGTACCTAGTGGCATCCTAAACGTGGCGATTGGACTTTTGTCTAGTCCCACTAGTGCAAAGATATTTGCAGCACGTCTGCCTGCATTGCACACTCCAACTCATTATAACTAAGCCATTATACTAGCAAACACTCAGTGTACCTAGTGGCATCCTAAACGTGGCGATTGGACTTTTGTCTAGTCCCACTAGTGCAAAGATATTTGCAGCACGTCTGCCTGCATTGCACACTCCAACTCATTATAACTAAGCCATTATACTAGCAAACACTCAGTGTACCTAGTGGCATCCTAAACGTGGCGATTGGACTTTTGTCTAGTCCCACTAGTGCAAAGATATTTGCAGCGCGTCTGCCTGCATTGCACACTCCAACTCATTATAACTAAGCCATTATACTAGCAAACACTCAGTGTACCTAGTGGCATCCTAAACGTGGCGATTGGACTTTTGTCTAGTCCCACTAGTGCAAAGATATTTGCAGCACGTCTGCCTGCATTGCACACTCCAACTCATTAGAACTAAGCCATTATACTAGCAAACACTCAGTGTACCTAGTGGCATCCTAAACGTGGCGATTGGACTTTTGTCTAGTCTCACTAGTGCAAAGATATTTGCAGCACGTCTGCCTGCATTGCACACTCCAACTCATTATAACTAAGCCATTATACTAGCAAACACTCAGTGTACCTAGTGGCATCCTAAACGTGGCAATTGGACTTTTGTCTAGTCCCACTAGTGCAAAGATATTTGCAGCACGTCTGCCTGCATTGCACACTCCAACTCATTATAACTAAGCCATTATACTAGCAAACACTCAGTGTACCTAGTGGCATCCTAAACGTGGCGATTGGACTTTTCTCTAGTCCCACTAGTGCAAAGATATTTGCAGCACGTCTGCCTGCATTGCACAATCCAACTCATTAGAACTAAGCCATTATACTAGCAAACACTCAGTGTACCTAGTTGCATCCTAAACGTGGCGATTGGACTTTTGTCTAGTCCCACTAGTGCAAAGATATTTGCAGCACGTCTGCCTGCATTGCACACTCCAACTCATTATAACTAAGCCATTATACTAGCAAACACTCAGTGTACCTGGTGGCATCCTAAACGTGGCGATTGGACTTTTGTCTAGTCCCACTAGTGCAAAGATATTTGCAGCACGTCTGCCTGCATTGCACACTCCAACTCATTATAACTAAGCGATTATACTAGCAAACACTCAGTGTACCTAGTGGCATCCTAAACGTGGCAATTGGACTTTTGTCTAGTCCCACTAGTGCAAAGATATTTGCAGCACGTCTGCCTGCATTGCACACTCCAACTCATTATAACTAAGCCATTATACTAGCAAACACTCAGTGTACCTAGTGGCATCCTAAACGTGGCAATTGGACTTTTGTCTAGTCCCACTAGTGCAAAGATATTTGCAGCACGTCTGCCTGCATTGCACACTCCAACTCATTATAACTAAGCCATTATACTAGCAAACACTCAGTGTACCTAGTGGCATCCTAAACGTGGCGATTGGACTTTTGTCTAGTCCCACTAGTGCAAAGATATTTGCAGCACGTCTGCCTGCATTGCACACTCCAACTCATTATAACTAAGCCATTATACTAGCAAACACTCAGTGTACCTAGTGGCATCCTAAACGTGGCGATTGGACTTTTGTCTAGTCCCACTAGTGCAAAGATATTTGCAGCACGTCTGCCTGCATTGCACACTCCAACTCATTATAACTAAGCCATTATACTAGCAAACACTCAGTGTACCTAGTGGCATCCTAAACGTGGCGATTGGACTTTTGTCTAGTCCCACTAGTGCAAAGATATTTGCAGCACGTCTGCCTGCATTGCACACTCCAACTCATTAGAACTAAGCCATTATACTAGCAAACACTCAGTGTACCTAGTGGCATCCTAAACGTGGCGATTGGACTTTTGTCTAGTCTCACTAGTGCAAAGATATTTGCAGCACGTCTGCCTGCATTGCACACTCCAACTCATTATAACTAAGCCATTATACTAGCAAACACTCAGTGTACCTAGTGGCATCCTAAACGTGGCAATTGGACTTTTGTCTAGTCCCACTAGTGCAAAGATATTTGCAGCACGTCTGCCTGCATTGCACACTCCAACTCATTATAACTAAGCCATTATACTAGCAAACACTCAGTGTACCTAGTGGCATCCTAAACGTGGCGATTGGACTTTTCTCTAGTCCCACTAGTGCAAAGATATTTGCAGCACGTCTGCCTGCATTGCACAATCCAACTCATTAGAACTAAGCCATTATACTAGCAAACACTCAGTGTACCTAGTTGCATCCTAAACGTGGCGATTGGACTTTTGTCTAGTCCCACTAGTGCAAAGATATTTGCAGCACGTCTGCCTGCATTGCACACTCCAACTCATTATAACTAAGCCATTATACTAGCAAACACTCAGTGTACCTGGTGGCATCCTAAACGTGGCGATTGGACTTTTGTCTAGTCCCACTAGTGCAAAGATATTTGCAGCACGTCTGCCTGCATTGCACACTCCAACTCATTATAACTAAGCCATTATACTAGCAAACACTCAGTGTACCTAGTGGCATCCTAAACGTGGCAATTGGACTTTTGTCTAGTCCCACTAGTGCAAAGATATTTGCAGCACGTCTGCCTGCATTGCACACTCCAACTCATTATAACTAAGCCATTATACTAGCAAACACTCAGTGTACCTAGTGGCATCCTAAACGTGGCGATTGGACTTTTGTCTAGTCCCACTAGTGCAAAGATATTTGCAGCACGTCTGCCTGCATTGCACACTCCAACTCATTATAACTAAGCCATTATACTAGCAAACACTCAGTGTACCTAGTGGCATCCTAAACGTGGCGATTGGACTTTTGTCTAGTCCCACTAGTGCAAAGATATTTGCAGCACGTCTGCCTGCATTGCACACTCCAACTCATTAGAACTAAGCCATTATACTAGCAATTTATGCTGCCAGTTTAAGGGCCGTAGTTGCATTATCAGGGATATTTATTCTTTATTATTCTGCTGTTAATAAAGCTAGACCACCGCTGCAATCTACACCACCTCTCAATTTTTACTACCACATTTTCAGTGCACAATCTTGTCGCAATCAACATGAGTGGCAAAATGACAGATGCTGGTGGAAAGGGGAAGAGGCGTGGTGGAAAAGGAAAAAAAGGGTTTGTCCGTGGGGAAGGTGGCAAAGCTCCATTATCATCTGCTGAAGATAGACCATCTACCAGCAAAAGTAAGATGTCTACTACTTACCGTGGACAATCCGATGTGCTCCCTTTTTTACGGACACGAACAACAGGAACAAAGATGGCCTTCTGAACAGGGCACGAAAACTGTCTGCTCACTTCCGCCGTTCAAGCGCCGCAGCTGAGCGACTTGCATCGCTCCAGAAGTCTTTCGGCCTGCCGGTTCATCGCCTGAAATGCGATGTGGCGACACGCTGCAATTCAACTCTCCACATGTTACAGCGACTGTGGCAGCACCGCCGAGCCCTGGTGCAATACGCCATGACGTATAGCCTGGGCCAACGAGATGCAGAGGTGGAGCAGATCACCCTGATGGAGTGGTCTCAGATCAAGGACCTATGCACCCTTCTGCACAGTTTCGACATGGCGACGAATATGTTTAGCGCTGACAATGCCATTATCAGCATGACAATTCCAGTCATTTACATGCTGGAGCACACGCTAAACACTATTCGGAGTCAGGGGGTGGGACAACAGGAAGGGGAGGAACTACAGGAGGATTCATATGCGCAAGGGGCAACAACATCACCAAGGTCCAGACGTTCATCATCACCAACGCGGCAGGCATGGGACCATGGGGGACAGGGATCAACAAGGGCGCATGGTAGCAGGCTAAATGTTGAGGAAGGTACAGGAGAACATGAAGAAATGGAAGACGAACTGTCCATGGACATGGAAGACTTAGCGGATGAGGGAGACCTTGGTCAAATTTCTGTTGAAAGAGGTTGGGGGGAGATGTCAGAGGAAGAAAGAACGGTTAGCAGCTCTATGCCACAAACACAGCGTGGACTTGGTCCGCATGGCTGCGCAAGACACATGAGTGCCTTCTTGTTGCACTACCTCCAACATGACCCTCGTATTGTCAAAATTAGAAGTGATGATGACTACTGGATTGCCACACTATTAGATCCCGGTACAAGTCCAATTTTTGTGACATAATTCCAGCCATAGAAAGGGACGCACGTATGCAGGAGTATCAGCAGAAGCTGTTACTCGATCTTAGCTCGGCTTTTCCACCAAACAACCGTGCAGGTGCAGGGAGTGATTCTCCCAGTTGTAACTTGACAAACATGGGACGGTCTCGTCATCTTCAACAGTCTACCCGTACCAGTAGGACCGTATCTGGTGCTGGTAACAGCAATTTTATGGAATCTTTTCATAATTTTTTTAGACCCTCCTTTGCAAGGCCACCAGAGACAACAAGTCTGACACATAGTCAACGGCTGGAGAGGATGATACAGGAGTATCTCCAAATGAACATCGATGCCATGACTTTGCAAATGGAGCCTTGCTCATTTTGGGCTTCAAATCTAGAAAAATGGCCAGAGCTATCCAGTATCGCCTTGGAGATTTTGTCGTGTCCAGCTGCCAGCGTTGTCTCTGAACATGTCTTCAGTGCTGCTGGGTGTGTGCTGACAGATAAGCGCACGCGTCTGTCCAGTGACAATGTGGACAGACTGACGTTCATCAAATTGAACAAGTCATGGATCCAGAAGGAATTTACTACCCCTGTGTCATCCTGGGGAGAGTAAATGCTTGTGGATTTGGAATGTGCTTGATGCAAATCAAAACATCCTGTTTGCAACTAGGGCACAAGTGCTGCCACTGAATGGGTGGGTGTGTGTGGGGCACAATTTTTGGAAAAAAAGGGAGACTCCGCTTGGAGTAACCCTTGCTTGCTGTGTTTTTTATAAATGATCCAAGATGCACAGAGCTGGGATCAGGAAAGACTTTGCTACCTACCCCGGTGTCATCCTGGGGACGGTTAATTATGGCGTATTTTTGAATGTGCTTGATGCAAATCTAGCTGTGAAGTGTACAACTGGGGCACAACTGCTGCCAGTGAAGGGGTGGGTGTGTGTGGGGCACAATTTTTGGAAAAAAGGGAGACTCCGCTTGGAATAACCCTTGCTTGCTGTGTTTTTTAAAAGGAGCCAAGATGAACAGAGCTGGGATCAGGAAAGACTTTGCTACCTACCCCGGTGTCATCCTGGGGACGGTTAATTATGGCGTATTTTTGAATGTGCTTGATGCAAATCTAGCTGTGAAGTGTACAACTGGGGCACAACTGCTGCCACTGAAGGGGTGGGTGTGTGTGGGGCCCAATTTTTGGAAAAAAAGGGAGACTCCGCTTGGAGTAACCCTTGCTTGCTGTGTTTTTTAAAAGGAGCCAAGATGAACAGAGCTGGGATCAGGAAAGACTTTGCTACCTACCCCGGTGTCATCCTGGGGATGGTTAATTATGGCGTATTTTTGAATGTGCTTGATGCAAATCTAGCTGTGAAGTGTACAACTGGGGCACAACTGCTGCCACTGAAGGGGTGGGTGTGTGTGGGGCCCAATTTTTTGAAAAAAGGGAGACTCCGCTTGGAGTAACCCTTGCTTGCTGTGTTTTTTATAAATGATCCAAGATGCACAGAGCTGGGATCAGGAAAGACTTTGCTACCTACCCCGGTGTCATCCTGGGGACGGTTAATTATGGCGTATTTTTGAATGTGCTTGATGCAAATCTAGCTGTGAAGTGTACAACTGGGGCACAAGTGCTGCCACTGAAGGGGTGGGTGTGTGTGGGGCCCAATTTTCGGAAAAAAGGGAGACTCCGCTTGGAGTAACCCTTGCTTGCTGTGTTTTTTAAAAGGAGCCAAGATGAACAGAGCTGGGATCAGGAGAGACTTTGCTACCTACCCCGGTGTCATCCTGGGGACGGTTAATTATGGCGTATTTTTTTTTTTAAAACTTTGAATTTTTATTGAGATTTTCAATTTACGTTTTTCATACATAAAATAAAACATAAAATTCACAATTCTTATCGAACCTAGACAAACAATGACAGGACAGGTGAGGAGGGTTAGAGGAGAGGAGAAATAGGAGGGAAGAGGGAAGGGTTTCAAGAGTCCATGCTCCTTCCATAGGACCCATAGGCCTCAGTCTCACAGATCCTCCTGTCCCGCAAAGTAGTCCCATGGTGCCCACACGGCCTGGAAACGGTCAACTGTGTCATGCAATAGTGCCGTGAGATGTTCCATGCGTCTAACGTCCAGTAATCTATACTTGAGGCTCTGGAGTGAGGGTGTCCCTGGCTGCCTCCAATTCTTTGCAATTAAGCATCTGGCCGCCGTAAGGATGTGGGACAAAAGCTTAGAGGCCGTTTTTCCCAATCCCCCATTCCCAAGACCCAGAACATAGATCAGGGGATCAAGATCAACCTCTATATATAGAACTTTATGGATCAACCCTCTAACCCGCTCCCAGAAGGGGACTATCCCTGGACAGGACCAGAATATGTGCAGAATGGTGCACCTGCCTCCCCCGCATCTCCAGCAACAAGCCGGTATGGAGGGGTCTATGCCATGAAGGAAATCTGGAGTGTGGTACCAAAATAGCAACATTTTATAGATATTTTCCTTATATAGTGTGCATATTGACGTCTTGGCGGCGTTTCCCCAGATTGCTGCCCATTCCTGAGGAAGTATCCGCCTTCCCAATAGAGACTCCCATTTCCGCATGTATGGAAAAGACCCCTCGGGCCCCTCCCGTGACTCAGAAAGCAAAATGTAAATTTCTGAAATCAGCCCCTTAGTATCAGTGCCCCTTCTGCAATTTTCCTCAAAATCTGTGGGAATCGAGGCCCCTGCCCTGCCAAACAAGGAGCCAGCCAAGTCTCTGATCTGCAGATATTGGAAAAACTCTCGATTAGAGAGAGAGAATTTATCTCTAAGGTACTCAAAGGAATGGATCTGCATTGTACTTCCATCTATAATGTCTGCAAATCTGAATAGACCTGCCTTGAGCCAGGGGTGCACCATGTCCGACTCCAGACTGCTTGGGAGCAAGGGTTGGTATATGAAGGACACCAGAGGGGAGCAGGGGGATGCCAAAGGAAATCTTCTAATGCAAAATGCCCAGAGGTCCCTAGTGAACTGCATCGGTCCAAGAAGAGGGGGGGGGCGAATCACACCGGGCCGGGGGCCACAGGAGCGCGTTTGGATGTATAGGCGCCAGCCAAAGTTTTTCAATCTCTCAGTCCACCTGTTGTATGCCCAAAGGGACACCCAACAGGGGATCCTCCTAAGATGGGCCGCCCAATAGTATTTTAGGATGTCCGGGACAGAAAGCCCCCCCCTGTTTCTCCGAGCCATCAACACCTCCCTGGCCACCCTATGACGTTTGTTACACCAAATAAATCTAAGGATAGCCGCCTGAAGGGACTTCAGCTCCTTTATTGGTACCTTAACTGGGAGGGTTTCAAAGAAATATAATAATTTTGGGAGCAAGCTCATTTTAACCGCCGCAATGCGCCCCATCCACGAAAGAGGGAGGGGCAACCACTTGCTCAAAAGAGTTCTCAGCTCTCGGAAAAGGGGGGGGAAGTTAAGGTTATAGAGGGAATCATAAGTAGATGTGAGGTTAACCCCCAGGTACTTGACCGCATCTGTCTTCCAACGAAACTTAAAATTCAAACGCAGGTAATCCAGGGCCACCGGGTCGAGATTCAAGGGCATTGCCTCCGTTTTGCTAGAGTTGATCTTATACCCCGAAAGGCTCCCGTACCTACCCAAGGTGCATATTAAAATTGGAAAGGACACATGGATGTTAGTAAGTGTAATGAGCACATCGTCGGCAAAAAGCGAGATTTTAAACGGTTTATTCCTGACCAGGACCCCCGAGATGTCTGGGTTGCTCCTGACCGAGGCCGCGAGGGGCTCTATGCATAGCGCAAAAAGGAGGGGGGGCAGGGGGCACCCCTGCCTGGTGCCATTGGAGATGAGAAAAGGCTTAGAGATGTGGAGGGGGAGTTTGATAGAGGCCGTAGGAGCGCTATACAGGGACTTCAAGGCCCGCATAAAGCCACCCGAGATCCCAAAGACCTCCATTGTCTTGAAGAGAAAAGGCCACGCAAGGCGGTCAAAAGCCTTCTCTGCATCTAGACTCAACACCAACGCCTGTTGCTTCGTCCGATTTGCCACATCCACCAGGTCTATGACCTTCCTGGTGTTGTCCTCCCCCTGACGGCAAGGGACAAAACCCACCTGGTCTTTATACACGAGTTGGGGCAACCATCGATTAAGCCTGGCCGCCAAGAGCTTGGTGAACATCTTCAAATCAGAGTTCAAAAGGGCTATTGGTCTATAATTAGCACAGTCCAATGGGTCCCTGGGTGGCTTGGGCAGGAGGATTAAATGGGAGTGTAGCATGGATGGAGGGATAGGGTCACCCTGAAGGAAAGAGTTAAACAAGGCGGCCATGTGTGGGAGGAGCTCCGCCGCAAACACCTTGTAATAAAAATAAGTAAAGCCGTCCGGGCCCGGTGACTTCCCGCAAGGCAGGGCTTCCAGAACTTGCTCCAGTTCCTCTGTAGTAATCTCTTCATTCAAAGCCGCGGCTGCTCCACAAGGCAGTGAAGGGAGCTCAAGGACCGAAAAATAGTCCCCAAGTGCCCCAGCCCCGCGCGAAGCCATGCCCGGGGGAACCGGAAGGTTATAAAGCTTGTTGTAGTAATTGAAAAAAATGTCAGCTATTGAAGCGGGGTGATAGTGGATAGTGCCCTTTTCGTCGCGCAGAGCCTGAGGGCATGAGGATGTAGCGCGCTCCTTAAGCTGCCTGGCGAGTAAGGTATGAGCCTTATTACTCCTTTCATAGTATCTTTGTTTGGAAAAGGTTAGCAATTTTTCTGCTCTGCCAATTGCCAAGTCTCTCAACTTTTCCCTAAGGCTGATGACTCTCCTAAGAATAGTCAGTGATGGGGCAGCCGCCAGTCTCCCCTCCTGTAGCTTAAGATGGGCCGTTATAAAGTCCCGCTGGCTTGTGGCATTTTTTTTAGCCCTGGCGCCCTCTCTAATGCATAGTCCCCTCATCACTGCCTTGTGAGCTTCCCAGAGTGTTGCCGGCGACGTGACCGTGCCCGTGTTCAACTGAAAGAATTCGACCAGTTGCTTATTTAAAAAGGCCCTAGTGTCGGGATTTTTGATCAGAGATTCATTAAGGCGCCAATGCTGAGGCCTAGGTCGAGGACCATCTTTCTTGAAGTCCATTATGAGTGGGGAATGGTCTGACCACGTAATGGATCCCATTTCCACCCTCTCAAGACGCCCCAGCAGCTGTGAGTCAATGAAAAAATAGTCTATTCTGGTGTGCGTCTGATGCGGATGCGAGTAGAAGGAAAAGGCCTTCTCTCCCGAGTGGTCCCTCCTCCAAGCGTCGTATAAAGCCCCTGATCTAATGAGCCTACGAAAGTCCCGGGACAAATTTTTCAAAGCACCCGATGGAGGGTGTCCACCCACAGAGAGTCTGTCGGCCACCTCCGAAAAAGGGATGTTAAAGTCTCCCCCCAACACCGTAGAGGCCGGTGCCAGTCCGCCTATCAGATCGAGTATTTTCTTAAGAAAGCGTATCTGCCCTTCATTAGGTGCATAAATGTTGGCCAGTATGTGCGGGGATCCCCCCAGTTGGCCCTCCAGAATCACATATCTACCCTCTGGATCACAGTGAGAACCCTTAATTTGTAGAGGACAACTGGAGGATATTAAAATAGCAACTCCCCCCCTCTTGGAGCTCGAGTAAGCCGAGTAATGGATGGGAAAGCGGTGGGATGCAAATTTGAAAGTGTTTGATTCCACAAAATGTGTTTCTTGGATAAAGGCTATGTCTGCACCTGATGTTTTCAGTTCCTGTAGCAGCAATTTCCTCTTACGGGGTGAATTCAGACCTTTTACGTTAAGAGAGATAATGCGGGTCATATCTAAAACTTACAAGCAAGAAAAAGCTAATGGCACACCTATACCGTCGGGGGCATGACTTCCCCTGTGAAGCCGGCCAGAGGTGACGGTCCATACGACAAAGGGCCGCAGCTCCCAGGGACTCTAGAAGGGGTGGTACCTGAAAGGACACATAAGGAAAAAACATCGGGGAGGGGGGAAGACAAGGACAAACATAGAAATGAACATGAATTAAGAACATTAACCAAAATGCATAAACCTTAGGCATAGATTCCCGGGGGGTCAACCCGGAAGGGAGAGACCTAGAGGGAGGTTCCCCAACCCGTCTGGGCTAAGAGAGCCACCCACCTCACTCCCCAGTAGCCCTCCCACGGGGGTCAGTCCAGTGGGCACGGTCCCGTGCCAAAAGGAAACAAGGGAAAAAAACCCCAAAAAACCTCAACCACTAACTCCAAGTAAGGGGACCGGGCTCCCGCCAACCCCCCTACCCCCCACGGCATCATTGTGGCTACAGCCCCCCCCCTTATGCAGCTCAACAGACCCAGAGGGCCGCAGATGACACAATGGACAGTCAGAGGCTTGCTGTAGAGAGAGTCACAGTATCACAAAGCATGCTCAGCCACTGGAACTCAGAGGGTATAAGAAATAGGCACCAACCAGGTTAAGAAGTGTCCTCAACGGTGAGCCGGGGAGGGGAGAGACCCGCGGCCCCTACCTCCTCTCCCCCCCAAAGCCCCACGCCCTCCACCCCTCACCTTGGACCACACGGGAGGGGGCGGCCCTTCCAACCTTTGCAAGTCCCAATCTGGGATACAGACCGCTGGAATGGCCAGTGCTTCACAGAACAGAGTGGTATCTGCTGAAGTGCGAAGGGTCGCCGATTTACCCCCTCTGCGCGCTGTTAGTGCAAACGGGTAACCCCAGCGGTATGGAACCTGGTGCTCCTTCAGGCTCGTGAGGAGGGGTTTGAGGTGCCGCCTTTTCTGGAGTGTGATGCGAGAAAGATCCGGGAAAAGCTGGATTTCCTTGCCATTGAACACAGGTGCCGTGCGCCTCATTCTAGCCTTAGCCATGATCAGTTCTTTGGTGGAGAAGTCATGAATGCAACAAATGATGTCCCGGGGTTGGGTGGATAAATTCTTCGGCTGTAAAGCCCTGTGTGCCCTGTCCAGCTTGATGATGTTAGAAGGGGGAGCGTCCAACACTTCATTAAAGATGGATTGTAGTATGGAGTTTGTGTCCTCGGGCCCATCTGACTCTGGGACCCCCCTCACACGGACATTGCAACGGCGTCCTCTGTTATCGAGATCCTCTATGTGAGACTGCATATCCTCCATAATTTTTTGTTGCGATGTTGCCAGTTTGTGTAATTCTGATACATGGGATCTGGTGATGTCATGCTCTTCCTCCAGGGATTCAATTCTGCCAGACAATTGCTGCAAATCTCTCCTCACTTCAGCTATTTCTGACCTGCAAGTTGCTTTAACCTCATGTATGAGGCATTGAAAGTCCTCTTTAGAAGGAAGTTTACTTATGAAATCATGCATGTCCTTATAGGAGGTGTCTGGCCCTTTAAGGTGAGCACCTGCAGTAATAGACGCTGGAGTTTTAGTCTGGTGCTGGGGAGGTTGATCTCCACACCTAGGCCCAGAGGGGGGAAGCAGGCTGCTCTGTTCCCTGATATTACCAGCTGTGGCTGCAGTCCCTTCTTCTCCTGGCAGTGGGGAGGGCTGCCCCCCGACCTCCACCTTATCTCCCACCGCCACTATGTGCTCCTGGGCCTGCTGCTGCTGTGCCTGAGGATCCGATGTAGTGCAGGGCTGCTGAGCCAAGGCATCCCCTGTTGCAACTGCTGCAGGGACTCCTCCACTCCCCCCTGTGTCCCCGCTCACCCACTCCTCCTTCTCTTGCTGCTTAGCAGGCCGGGCCGGTGCCTCCATTTCCCCTCCATGCTCTTGGAAAGATGGCGTCCGGGCCTCCCCTGGACCCTGTTCCAGGCCCAAGAAAGTATCCAGCGCCGTGGTGTGCAGCGGGGGGGCCACCGATGCCTGCTGCGATGGTTTAATCCTCCGTGGTCCCATCCTGAGAGCCGGTGAGTAGGTTTGTGCTTATGATAAGTGCTGTTTAGCTGAGGGTCAACAGGAGCTCCTCTTCCCCACGTCCACTCAGCTCAGCATCCTGGACACGCCCCCAATTATGGCGTATTTTTGAATGTGCTTGATGCAAATCTAGCTGTGAAGTGTACAACTGGGGCACAACTGCTGCCACTGAAGGGGTGGGTGTGTGTGGGGCCCAATTTTTGGAAAAAAGGGAGACTCCGCTTGGAGTCACCTTGCGGTGTTTTACATGATTTTAGAAGGGCGTGCCATGCCTATATCTGTGTGTCCTCCACTTTTTCCTTGTCCTGCTCTTTTGTTTTCGCATGAGTATATGTCCTTGTCACTTTCCCATGTGTTTGTGTTGTGTTGTGAGTTGTTTGTCACCTTTTGGACACCTTTGAGGGTGTTTTCTAGGTGTTTTTATGTGTTTGTGAATGCCTGCCATTGTTTCCTATGCGGTTCGAGTTCGGTTCGTCGAACGTTCGACGAACCGAACTCGAACGGGACCTCCGTTCGGCGAACCGACCTCGAGCCGAACCGGGACCGGTTCACTCATCTCTATTCTGGAGTGGCCATCAGAAAGACCTGATCTCAATCCTATTAAAAATTTATGGGCAATATTAAAAAGGCAGGTGTGATGAAGGCGACCTACAAACATGGCTTAGTTACACCAGTTCTGTCAGGAGGAATGGGCCCAAATTCCTACCAACTATTGTGACAAGCTTGTGGAAGGATATCAAAAACGATTGACCCAAGTCATACAGTTTAAGGGCAATGGTACCAAATACTAATGAAATGTATGTAAAGTTTTGACTTGGCAGAAAGTAATAAAAATGCCTTAAACATTCTCTCTCATTGTTCTGGCATTTGGCAAATATAAATAATGTTAGTTCCTAACTGACCTAAAATGGGAAAGGTTTATTCTGATTTCATAATGAAAAAGACAAGGACCACCCACGGATCTCATATTAAACAAATGGGCAACAACTCCCAAAAACATACATTAGAAACTCAGGAAGAAAGGCGTCTTTAAATTTTGCCAAGAGTAGACATAGTATCCTAATAAGCAACACCATATTATTATTATTATTATTATTAATAAAAATAATAATAATATTATGGTGTTGCTTATTAGGATACTATGTCTACTCTTGGCAACATTTAAAGACTCCTTTCTTCCTGAGTTTCTAATGTATGATTTCATGTAAGATAGTGAGAGAAACATACATACAATACAGTCATATGAAAAAGTTTGGGCACCCCTATTAATGTTAACCTTTTTTCTTTATAACAATTTGGGTTTTTGCAACAGCTATTTCAGTTTCATATATCTAATAACTGATGGACTGAGTAATATTTCTGGATTTAAATGAGGTTTATTGTACTAACAGAAAATGTGCAATCCGCATATAAACAAAATTTGACCTGTGCAAAAGTATGGGCACCTCAACATAAAAGTGACATTAATATTTTGTAGATCCTCCTTTTGCAAAAATAGCAGCCTCTAGTCGCTTCCTGTAACTTGTAATGAGTTTCTGGATCCTGGATGAAGGTATATTTGACCATTCCTGTTTACAAAACAATTCCAGTTCAGTTAAGTTTGATGGTCAACGAGCATGGACAGCACGCTTCAAATCATCCCACAGATTTTCAATGATATTCAGGTCTGGGGCCTGGAAGGCCTTTCCAGAACTTTGTAATTGTTCCTTTGCATGAATGCCTGAGTAGATTTGGAGCGGTGTTTTGGATCATTGTCTTGCTGAAATATCCATCCCCTGCGTTACTTCAACTTCGTCACTGATTCTTGCACATTATTGTCAAGAATCTGCTGATACTGAGTTGAATCCATGCGACCCTCAACTTTAACAAATTTCCCGGTGCCGGCATTGGCCACACAGCCCCAAAGCATGATGGAACCTCCACCAAATTTTACTGTGGGTAGCAAGTGCTTTTCTTGGAATGCCGTGTTTTTTTGCCTCCATGCATAACGCCTTTTTGTATGACCAAACAACTCAATCTTTGTTTCATCAGTCCACAGGACCTTCTTCCAAAATGTAACTGGCTTGTCCAAATGTGCTTTTGCATACCTCAGGTGACTCTGTTTGTGGCGTGCTTGCAGAAACGGCTTCTTTCGCATCACTCTCCCATACAGCTTCTCCTTGTGCAACGTGCGCTGTATTGTTGACCGATGCACATTGACACCATCTGCAGCAAGATGATACTGCAGGTCTTTGGAGGTGGTCTGTGGATTGTCCTTGACTGTTCTCGCCATTCTTCTTCTCTGCCTTTCTGATATTTTTCTTGGCCTGCCACTTCTGGGCTTAACAAGAACTGTACCTGTGTTCTTCCATTTCCTTACTATATTCCTCATAGTGGAAACTGACAGTTTAAATCTCTGAGACAACTTTTTGTATCCTTCCCCAGAACAACTATGTTGAATAATCTTTGTTTTCAGATCATTTGAGAGTTGTTTTGAGGAGCCCATGACGCCACTCTTCATAGGAGATTCAAATAGGAGAACAACTTGCAAGTGGCCACCTTAAATACCTTTTCTCATGATTGGATACACCTGCCTATGAAGTTCAAAGCTCAATGAGGTTACAAAACTAATTTAGTGCTTTAGTAAGTCAGTAAAAAGTAGTTAGGAGTGTTCAAATCAAGAAATTGATAAGGGTGCCCATACTTTTGCACCGGTCAAATTTTGTTTAAATGCGGATTGCACATTTTCTGTTAGTACAATAAACCTCATTTCAATCCAGAAATATTACTCAGTCCATCAGTTATTAGATATATGAAACTGAAATAGCTGTTGCAAAAACCCAAATTGTTATAAAGAAAAAAGGTTAAAATTAATAGGGGTGCCCAAACATTTTCATATGACTGTATGTGTCTTTTTAGATAGTGTATATAAATTTCTGGATTCAAGTGTGTGTGTGTGTGTGTGTGTGTGTGTGTGTGTGTGTGTGTGTGTGTGTGTGTGTGTGTGTGTGTGTGTGTGTGTAGCTCTGGCAAAAATTAAGAGACCACTGCAACATTTTCAGTTTTTCTGATTTTCCTCGTTTATAGGTATATTTTTGAGTAAAATTCAAATTGTTCTTTTATTCTATAAACTACTGACAACATGTCTCTGAATTTCCAAGCAATACATTTTGTATTTATTTTCTGAAAATGAGAAATGGTCAAAATAACAAAACAATGCATTGCTTTCAGACCTCAAATAATGCAAAGAAAACAAGTTCATAATCATTTAGAAACAATACTAATAATGTTTTAACTCATGAAGAGTTCAGAAATCAATATTTTGTGGAATAACCATGAATTTTAATTACATCTTTCATGCCTCTTGGCAAGCTTTCCACCAGTCATTCACACTCCTTTTGGGTGACCTTATGCCACTCCTGGTGCAAAAATTGAAGTAGTTCTTCTTTGTTTGATGTCTTATGACTAGCCATCTTCTTCTTGATTACATTCCATAGGTTTTCAATGGGGTTCAGGTCTGGAGATTGGGCTGGCCATGACAGGGTTTTGATATGGTGGTACTTCATCTACACATTGATTGACCAAGCTGTGTGGCATGGCCATTGTCCTGCTGAAGAAAAACAATTCTCAGAGTTTGGGAACATTGTTTGAGCAGAAGGAAGCAACTTTTTTTCCAGGATAACCTTATATGTGGCTTGATTCATACATCCTTCGCAAAGTTTAATGTTTGCAAAGTTGACATTATTGCTATGTAATCTGAAGCCAGCATGTTGTAAGAGTTAACTTGAAGTTTACAACCAGCAGTCTCTTATCTCAAAGTCTGCTTTTTTTTACCTGCAGTGTTAGTTTAAGCCTCTTAACTTTATCATTAGTGGGTCTGAGGAGTGCTTGAGCTATAGTCCGACTCCCCCCCCCCCACTTCCTGTGATTAGCAGCTTCTGTCTATGGAAATGTACACTGAAAGCCTGGTGTAGGCTGGGGCAGCTCCCAGAGATCTGCTACATATGAAAAATAAAATCTTTCCTTGGGTCAGAATGGCTCCAGCTACTTATCTATGTTATGCATCATTAGATTCAGAATCTCTTGGCCTACATCATGCTGCTCTTAGATGAGGTAGCAAAACCTGCTGACAGACTCCCTTTAATAAACCTGGATGTCATTTTGATAAGTATGAGGGGTGCAGTTTTTCAAATGGTGTCACTTTTGGGTATTTTCTGTCACATTGGTCCATCAAAGTCACTTGAAATGTGATGTGGTCCCTAAAAAATTGATTTACGAAATTTTGTTGGAAAAATAAGAAATTGCTGACAAACTTTTAAGCCTTCTAACGTCATAACAAAAAAAAAAAATGTTTAAAAAGCTATGCTGATGTAAAGTAGACATGTGGAACACCACTGTTAAATCTACTCTCATAAAATCGTTTTATTAAATTTCATAAATGTTAAAACAGAACAAATGTATTGTTCTTTTCATTCAGCATATTTAAGATCACAAAAGATATGAACATAAAGTGCAGGTGTCAGACAAACAATACCCTCGCCCGAGGAAAGTCTCAGACAATGTTTCTGAAAGAAGATAACGTGAGAGCGTTGGTAAGTCACTGTCAGGGTAATGCTGATAGATATACACTGTGACTCTCTCCCTTGGTTATGGTTAGATATCTTCACTAGTTAGTAAGCCTATATTTCTGCTGGAGGTGTATGTCAGCCTCACCGTCCTAGCTACCCTCTGCGGGGGCAACCACCACCAAAAATAAAGTGATTTAGAGTGAAGTACATACAAATAGAACCATAGACAACAAAGACACAATGCGTTAGATGTCCAGGGTTCTTCCGTTTGATAGGATTTCCCTATTTAAGAAGTACTGGATAAGTTAGGTTAAAGCTCAGAGATCCACTTAGCTTGTGGACCCCCCCAGCTCTCCACAAGCTTCTTTCAGAAACATTGTCTGAGACTTTCCTCGGGCGAGGGTATTGTTTGTCTGACATCTGCACTTTATGTTCATATCTTTTGTGATCTTAAATATGCTGAATGAAAAGAACAATACATTTGTTCTGTTTTAACATTTATGAAATTTAATAAAACGATTTTATGAGAGTAGATTTAACAGTGGTGTTCTTAGTAAAATTACTACCTCTATAAATATTTTCTCAGTGGTTTGAGAAAGTAGACATGTGGGAAATGTTATTTAATAACCATTTTGTGTGATCTGGCTTTAACGTATACAAATTAAAAGTTAGAAAATTGCTAAATTTTACATTTTTTGTAAATTTTTTGATTTTTTCATAAATAATCACAAAAACTATTAACCAAAATATCCCACTACCATGAAGTACAACATGTCATGAAAAAAACAATCTCAGAATCACTGGGATATGTTGAAGCGTTCCAGAGTTATTATCTCATAAAGTGACACTGGTCAGAATTGAAAAAACTGGCCTGGTCAAGAAGGTGAAAACCAGGCTCTGGCACCAAATTGTAAATAAAAAAATATATAAATGAGTGCTTCTTTAAGCTCTTAACAACAGATGAAGTACTGGGTACGTCATAGATCGTGTCAGGTAATCGCTGCAGCCGGCATTTGAACAGCTGACATGTGCTGCTATCAGGCACAAGTGGATTCATTACCCACTCATGCCTATTAACCCCTTACAGCGCGCTGTGAAAATGTGACAGTGCGATGTAACAGTGGGCCGCAGTAAGCGTTCACTTACCTGGCGCTATCGGAAGTCGCCTGATGTGATCACGTGGATCTGTTGGCTGCCATGGTAGCACAGGGTCATGTGAGGAATCTTGTAGCTATCATGAGTCAGTTGCTCTCACAGTCGGCAGACAGCCTTGTGTGAGAGGAGTAATAATAACGAATAACGTTTGGAACACCATTCTAAGTCTGAACTGGGTGCAAAAAACCTAAAAAAACATCACTATGGGGAGATAAGGTATGCACACCAGTGACTATGTAAGGGGAATACATGGAATAGCAGAAACTGCTGTGTGAATACTGACTTGAAAAATTCAATAGCTATGTGTAAAAGTGAAAATGTGAAAAATGGAATCTGCATCACTGCCATGAACATATGAATCAAGAGAAATTTAGCTACTGAATTGATCAATGCAATAGAGCCCCAACACTACGCCAAAGTATTTCTCTACGTTGGGGTCCCTAGCTTGTGTGTGTCCTCTCATGCAGTTGTGCATACCTTATCTCCCCATAGTGATGTTTTTTTAGGTTTTTTGCACCCAGTTCAGACTTAGAATGGTGTTCCAAACGTTATTCGTTATTGTTAGTAGTTTTTCGTTTGTGAACCCTCCCCACCACACCTGTTGCCAATCCATACAATACGCATAAATAGCCTGGGTCTCAGCTTCCCATACACGGTAAGTTTTTTAACTGCATGAGAGGACACACACAAGCTAGGGACCCCAACGTAGAGAAATACTTTGGCGTAGTGTTGGGGCTCTATTGCATTGATCAATTCAGTAGCTAAATTTCTCTTGATTCATATGTTCATGGCAGTGATGCAGATTCCATTTTTCACATTTTCACTTTTACACATAGCTATTGAATTTTTCAAGTCAGTATTCACACAGCAGTTTCTGCTATTCCATGTATTCCCCTTACATAGTCACTGGTGTGCATACCTTATCTCCCCATTGTGTGAGAGGAGAGCTGCTTTTGTGCAGCTCAGAGCAATGCTGCTCTGATCTGCAGGAAAAAATGAGCGATTAGACTGCTGATCGTTATAGTCCCCTAAGGGGGCTAGTAAATAAAAAAAAAAATAAAAAAAATAAAAGTTCAAATCACCCCCCATTCGCCCCATTGAAAATTAAAGGGTTGAAAAATATACACATATTTGGTATTGCTGCGTTCAGAAATGCCCAATCTATCAAAATATAAAATCAATTAATCTGATCAGTAAGCGGCATATCAACCAAAAAAATCCAAACGCCAAAATTACGTTTTTTGGTCACCGCGAATTTTGCACAAAATGCAATAACAGGCTATCAAAATGGCACTCCTGCGCAAAATGGTACCGTCAAAAATGTCAGTTCCAGATGTAAAAAACAAGCCATCACTGAGCCATAGATCACAAATAATGAGAACGCTACAGATCGTGGCAAATGGGGCAAAACGTGCGCTTTTTTTTTTTACAATTTTTAACCCCTTAGATAAAAGTAAACCTATACATGTTTGGTGTCTATGAACTCGTACTGACCTGAGACATCACACCAACACATCAATTTTACCACATAGTGAACAGTGGGAATAATTATCCCAAAAACAATCATGCAATCGCACTTTTTTTGCAATTTGTTTTGCACTTGGAATTTTTTTGCCGTTTTCCAGTACACTATATGGTAAAACTAAATGGTTTCATTTAAAAGTAGACCTTGTCCCGCAAAAAATAAGCCCTTATATGGCAAGGTTGATGGAAAAATAAAAAAGTTACGGCTCTCGGGGAGCTGAAAAAAAAAATGGAAAATCGCCTGGGGTGATGGGAATAAAAAAAATTGTCTGGTGATGACTTATTGATCAGTGAGAGACCGATATATGGAACCCACAGTAATTACTAGAATGAGGAATTTTATCCCTGACAAGGTTTTTTTCCTTCCCGTTAGAATGGGGCAGCTGTCTGCTGCTCCATTCATTTATTTTAGGGCTCTTGCACCCTGCGCTGTACTTTTTCACACAGTCCATTCTGACAGGATAAAAGTGACCCATCTTGGATAAAAATTCCATGTTCTGCTGTTCGTTCTAGATCACAGCAGATACCACCATTAAATAAGTTATCACCCATCATCTGGATAAGTGATAACTTATTTTCATTGGACAACTGCTTTAATTACACTTATTAAATCATAACCCTAATTAAAAAGTATAACAACCTCTTTATTTTCTGAAGTGATTTACAAAAAAAAGCATGTCAAACACAAAAAGACAAAAAAAAAATACGTGGACTGTCAAATATTATATACAGCCTGGCAAGCTGTTTTCAGCTGCACTCTAAAATGCTAACAATGAATAAGGGAACTCTGGTATTGCATTACTACTATACACGTCTAGGTTTTTAACCCAGATAGAGGCATTTCAGTTAGAGTATATTGAGTTATACCTTGTCGTGGTACCGGGCTCCCATGCATTGGCCAATACTTAAGTTAAATATCTCTTTTTTCAAATATTCCCATAGCAGTAATGCAATACCAGAGTTCTCTTATTCATTGTTAGCATTTTAGAGTGCAGCTGTATGGGTTTTGTTGTTATATTGTGTTTTCAGCTAGCACCTGTTCACACCGTGCGGGTCAGTCTTTTTGATATATCTGGGCATCAAAAAGGAACAAAAATTGGGAGTTTATGACCCTTAAATAATTGCAACAGTATAGGTAAAACACATACTCAAGCTGTTAATAATTTAGTAAATTTTATTCATCACAAAATTTCTAAAAACAGTTCATTGTATCAAACATACTGAGTGCATAATCAAAAACCATAATTAAATGCTTTTTGATATATCTGTAGTGCATTTCTTTCTGATTGAGCACTCCACCCTGTAACCAGGCTGTGTTCATTCCCCTTTATAACTGCATCCTAGCTGCCCAGACATATAGCTTTTTATCCCAAGTAGAGGCATTTGAGTTAGGGACCCGGTATATTGAGATATACCTTGTCATTGGTTACCGGGCTCACATGGGCCAATACATAAGCTAAATATATCTCTTTTCAAATATTCCTATAGCAGTAATGCATTACCAGAGTTCCCTTATTCATTGTTAGCATTTTAGAGTGCAGCTGTATGTGTTTTATAGTTATATTGTGTTTTCAGCTAGCACCTGTTCAAACCTGTTGGATGTGCAGGTGACTCTTTTTGATATATCTGGTGGAGATGTGACACCATTTTTACAGTACCCCACTTACCACATTGTGGCACATTTTATCTTAGATTTTAGTTGGGTCATTGTCAATATAATATTGTTAATATAAAGATGTTTGTGGACAGTTATCTAATATAATCTAATAATATAATAACAGTGCTGCAATGTCTAAATAAAACAACTATATGGTTAACTTTATGATTCATGGTGGTCCCAAGCTTTGGGTACCAGGTCATTGGTGGTGCCACGATCAGCACTATTGCTTGATAGGACCTGTGTGTCTGCATAGGTCATATATTCACACATGTATTTTTGGTCAGTACTTCATAAAGTATTTGTATGCCAAAACCAGTAGTATCTCTAAAACACGCAACAGGTGTAAATCTTTCAATTCTAGTTTTTCTCTGTAAGATCTACTTCTGGCTTTGGCATATAAACACTGATGTAACAATACATCAGTGTTTATCAGTGTGAATGAGGCCTAAGGCTGACTATAGACGCATTTTAAAATGTTTTCAAAGGCAATTTACAGTTAGATAACAAACCTCTATTATGGTAAAATTAAGATATAATGCTGAAATATTTTCACAGATTTGTACCTCCAAGTGATATAAACAGAAAAATAGTGGCGTCTATAAAACAAGGTAAGTTTCAAACTTGTGCTAATGCATTTTGGTTGTAGAAATAAAATTATATTTTGCAGATAAATAGTTCAATGTGTCCTTTTTAGGGGAAATCACAGAACTGCAGAAATATATGGAATATAAGTATGCTTTAGATGAAGCTGATGAAAAAGGCTGGTTTCCTATACATGAAGCCGTTGTCCAACCAGTCCGTCAGATAACAGAAATCATCCTTGATGGTAAGTTTCTATAAGATTCAGAAAGATCCAAATAATTGTGATGTATAATGTTCTATTAAATACATTTTTAGATGTCACAAACAGATCTTAAAATGAAGCTTCATTCATTTTTAGTCTATGTCCCCGTTATACGACACATCTATAACCATGCTCAAATTTGGCACAGTATGCCACTGCTCATGATTGTAACATAATTATTCCTTTACAACTAATTGTACATGTAGCTCAGATATTACTATACTGTTTTTGAAATAGAATATTAAAAGGATATCCCTTTAACAAAGTATATGTTAATCAATTGATCTTAAAATAATAGGTTCAACAATTGGATGTGTTAAAAAAATATTCCTGTGCTGAGATAATGTCTTATAAATGTACAGCTGCTATGTACTGTGTAATGGCTGTGTCTGACTGTTCAACAAGATGGTCTGAACATACCACAGTTCCTGGCTAGGGGAGAAAGAATAAGTGATTATACATACAACATAGCAGAGGCTTGCAGCTGATGCTTTTTGTGAAGTAAAACATTTCCCTGCATATTTTATCACATGAGCAAGTCTCTGCTGCATCTCCAGTGCCCTGAGCTTATCGTAAATCATGATTTTTTTATGTGCTCAGAGTTCTGGAAACAAGTTAGAAACATTCGCTCATGTGATAAAAAAAGCAGGAAAATGTTTTACTTCACAGAAAGCAGCAGCTGCAAGCCACTGCTGTGTTGTATGTATAGTCACTTATTCTTCCTTCCTTGGCCAGGAGCTGTGGTATGTTTAGATCATTTTCCTGGACGGTCAGACACGGCCATTACACAGGTCATAGCAGGATGACATTTATAAATGTCTCACAACAGGAAGATTTTTTTAGTACATCCAATTGTGGAACCTTTTACAATTCCAAGATCTATTGATTAAAATGTACTGTTCATGGGCTCATTTTTTTTTCCCTAATTCCTTTATGATGAAGCTTTATTTGAGTATTCCAGGAGCAGGATTCGGAAAAGCAGTGTCATCAGGGGGCAGAGTCTGTTGCAGTGACCTCAGCCTCCACCCCTGATGACACTTGGTGTGAGAATCGACTACTGCAACCTCCTGCTCTCTGGCCTCCCTTCCAACACTCTTGCACCCCTCCAATCTATCCTAAACTCTGCAGCCCGCTTAATCCACCTCTCCCCTCGCTACTCCCCAGCCTCGCCACTCTGCCAATCCCTTCACTGGCTTCCCATCGCCCAACGACTCCAGTTCAAAACATTAACCATGACATACAAAGCCATGCACAACCTGTCTCCTCCCTACATCTGTGACCTAGTCTCCCGGTACCTACCTGCACGCAACCTTAGATCCTCACAAGATCTCCTTCTCTGCTCCTCTCTTATCTCCTCTTCCCACAATCGTGTACAAGATTTCTCCCGTGCATCCCCCATACTCTGGAACGCTCTACCTCAGCACATCAGACTCTCCACGACCGTGGAAAGCTTCAAGAGGAACCTCAAGACCCACCTCTTCCAACAAGCCTACAACCTACAATAGCCTTCAGCCCAGTAGACCACTGCGCAACCAGCTCTGTCCTCACCTATTGTACCATCACCCATTCCCTGTAGACTGTGAGCCCTCGCGGGCAGGGTCCTCTCTCCTCCTATACCAGTCTGTCTTGTACTGTTAATGATTGTTGTACGTATACCCTCTTTCACTTGTAAAGCGCCATGGAATAAATGGCGCTATAATAATAAATAATAATAATAATAATAATCATCAGTGACGCTCATTTCAGGGCCTGAGCTAGTACAAGCTTAACATGTACTGTATGATGTGCACAATGACTTTATGCTCTCTGTTGTGAGCTCAGATCAGCAGTAACGACCGGTGTCAGAATATCCGGCGTTCAGAGACTAGTCTTGAGACGATGTCTTCCTTGGTTACCAGCGCTGCATCTATCCCATTCTGACCCATCTGGCAGGTTGTCTACTTTGCCAGCTCACACTGTATGGTTCAGTGCTTCTTTTCCAATATAAAAGTTTATAAGAGCCAAAATGAGTCTCCATAGACTTAATGACTTCCACTTCACACATAAACTCTTTTGTGAGCTGATTAGACTGTTTTTAGGTCATGTGGATCAGAAGAGGACCACAGTGGCACTGGAAACTGGGAAACATGACAATAGATAAGTATGTAAACCCCTTCACAACATATAATGTATATTTACCTCATATGTTGTGTCCCTGGCTTTGGTGTGGGCTCTCATATTGAGCTCCCATCTTTCCCTGCAAATGACAGCTGCTTTAATCAGCCATTTTGTGCATCTAACAGCCACGAGTCGATAGGAGATCCACCTGCTGCTGTTAACTAGTTAAATATTGCTGTCAATCTCTAACAGCTGAATTTAACACGTGCCGGTAGGGGGGCACATCATTCCCCTGCTCGAGGTGCCGATGCCGATGGGTTGTCATGATAGCCAGGGATCAACTGATTACCCCTGTATCTGTCAAGACGATCCTCCTGTGAACTCTGACTGTGAGCCAGCATTCATAGGAGACCATGGTTTATGCTATACAGAGCACTGCTCTGCATAGCAGAAGCAATTGGTCGATTGCAGCTGCAAGTCTCCTAAGGGGACTAGTAAAAACAGAAAAATGTTTATAAAAAAGTTTTTAAAAATATGAAAAAATAAAAAACACATGTTCAAATCACCTCCCCCTTCACTTGTCGGTCCTGAGCACGCCAGTACAGTGAGTGTATACAGTGCAATGGCAGGGCGACAAGGTCCGGTCCCATGCTGTTATGTGACTGGAGCATGGGACCCGGAAGTTGCCGCACTGCCATTGTACTGTATCAAACCGTCAAAAAGCCTCGCGATCCGCCGCCGCCCTCCTCCATCTGCCACCGCTCTCCCCGATCTGCTGCCCACACCCCCACCTCTCACCCCAGTGATCGGCTGCCCGCCCCCTCCCCCTCGTGATCGGCTGCCCACCCCCTCCCCTTCCCCCCGTGATGTGCTCCCCGCTCCCCCCACCTGTCACCCCCGTGATGTGCGCTCCCTCACCTGTCACCCCCGTCATGTGCGCTCCCTCACCTGTCACCCCCGTGATGTGCGCTCCCTCACCTGTCACCCCCGTGATGTGCGCTCCCTCACCTTTCACCCCCGTGATGTGTGCTCCCTCACCTTTCACCCCCGTGATGTGTGCTCCCTCACCTGTCACCCCGGGATGTGTGTTCCCTCACCTGTCACCCCCCGTGATGTTTGCTCCCTCCCCTGTCACCCCCTTGATGTGTGCTCCCCTGTCACCCCCGTGATCTGTGCTCCCTCACCTGTCACCCCTGTGATCTGTGCTCCCTCACCTGTCACCCCGTGATCTGTGCTCCCTCACCTGTCACCCCCGTAATCTGCTGTCTGCTCTCCCCCCGTGCTCTCACCCCCGTGATCTGTGCTCTGCTCACCTGTCACCCCCGTGATCTGCTGCCCGCTCTCCGCTCACATGTCACCCTCATGATCTGCGCTCCCTCTCCCACCTCTCACTCTCCCCGATCTGCTGCCTCCTTCATCTCCTGTGATCCTGTTGCCTAGATCCATCCTGTAAGGTAACTATCCCCAATCTTACCTCTCACTCCCACTCCCCTTTCCCCCATACTCCTCTTTTCCCCATCCTCCGCCGCTCTTGCATCCACTGCGCCCTCTCCCATCCGCCGCCACCCTATCCCAGTTGCTGCCGACTCATATTCACAGATGCTCCCTTTATATGCCGCTGTTCATCCATCTGCTGCCCCCCCATCTTCTGCCGCCCCCCATCTGCTGCCCCTCCATCTGCTGCCCTTCCATCTACCGCCACCCCCCATCTGCTGCTGTTCTGATCCATCCTGTAAGTATTGTTCGTGGCTCTTTTCTAACTATCCCCAATCTCATCTCCCATTCCCTCCCCCCCTCCCCCACCTGCTTGCCGCCAAGTGCTGATCAGCTACGTGATTGGCTGATCAGGTACGTAATTGTTGCTCTATCTTTTGCTTTTTTTTGTGCACCCCAAATAAAAAAAAAAGACAAAACTTGAACAATTAGGTACCTGATCAGCAATCGTCCTGCAGTCGTACTCGACTTTGGACAGGACTTCTTTTTTCCATCCCACCTAGTCCCCCCCTTTTTGCAGAACATTCGTGCGTGCGCCCTGATTTTTTTTATGCAATGGGGGTCTAGTTTCCAAAATGGGGTCACATGTGGGGGAGCTCCACTGTTTCGGCACCTCAGGGGGTCTCCAAACACAACATGGAATACGCTAATTATTCCAGACAATTTTGCGTTTGAAAAGTCAAATGACGCTCCTTGCATTCCGAGCACTGCTGTGCGCCCAAACATTTGATTTCCACCACATATGAGGTATCTGTGTACTCAGGAGAAATTGCACCATACATTTTATGGTGCAATTTTTTCTAATACGCTTGTGAAGAAAAAGCTACCTGGTTGAAGTAACAATTTCGTGGTAAAAAATTTTTTTTTTATTTTCACTGCTCAACTTTATTAACTTTTGTGAAGCCCCCAGAGGTTCAAAGTGCTCAATAAACATCTAGATAAATTCCATGAGGGGTCTAGTTTCCAAAATGGGGTCACATGTGGGGGAGCTCCACTGTTTTGGCACCTCAGGGGGTCTCCAAACAACCCATGGAATATGCTAATTATCCCAGACAATTTTGCGTTTGAAAAGTCAAATGACGCTCCTTGCATTCCGAGCCCTGCTGTGCACCCAAACATTTGATTTCCACCACATGACATATGACGACATGAAAAAGATAAGTGACACATATATGGATTTGCTCCAAAAAACCGTCTTTGTCCTGGAGACTCAATAAATACCTGTAGATAATATATAGGTCCAGTTTCTTTCTCACTTAGGTTATTAGTATGCACAATCTCAGAAGTGTACAGTCCTACAAAAAATGAGAATAATCTAATGTGCAACAAAGTAGTGCAGCGGGGAAACAAAGAAACATTTGATATATACCTGTGGAAAAAAGCTCCTTTCAGAAGCGTTCCATATAATGGCCAGGTGTACTATTTACCTAGAGAAAGGAATAAATATGATCACAATAGTGATCTTCCTATCTTGCCATACATTCTATAAGAAGGATGTTATATACAAAAAATATATAGTATAATCCTTTGAGATGTCCTGTAAAGGGAAAAAACACCAAAGGTGTAAAAACATACCAGTAGCCGCTCCAGGGATAAACTCAACCTGCAAGGACACAAGGGTCCCGAGCGCCAAAGCACATCTATATCGCAGGGAGTCAGATGCTGTGTCCTGTCTTGTGCCCAGAAAGTGTGTGCCGGGTCCTATGGACATAGGTGGTTTAAACCTCCCGCGACCGGAAAGGAGCAGTATAAACGCCCGCCCTTCTTGCTGAGGATCCGTGACTGACAGATCACTTCAGCCAATCCTGTGATAGCGTCTGGATTGGTCATATATCCAAGATCAGCTTGAAGGAGGATTGAGGAGGGCGTACCACGTCACCAGGAATTGACGTGTCGCTAGTCAAAAACAACAGGGCAGAGCTGTAAGAGACAGCATGCATGAGTAAAGGGGCGGTATCAGATGGCCGGGAATGACGTATCGTAATGCACGATAGTGGGGCAGAGTCAGTCATTCATACAGGCTAGATTACTGTTCTTAGCACAGATAGAACTGTGGAGGGGGCGTGCCTAGTGGCCGAAAAGGGCGTTTAACTCATACAGAGCTAGAAAGAAGATTATAGAGGCAGTGCCCATCAGTGAGACAAGCCATATCGCTACAGTGCGGGCTGACATCATGTAAGATAAAACACGTGTGGACCTAGCCATGGAAACACAAATTCGAAACACTTGCAAAGAGGACATCTCATTAACATGGAATGGGGCAGAGCTGATATCGCACCACTAGCAATGTTTACTCAAATAACATCGCTTAAACTTAAACCAGTATCGGCGTCCTAGGAGCGATGCCTAGTTCAGCAGAACTGACATACTCAGAGTCGCAGGATAGCAAAGGATAACCAAAAAGTTCCTACATTCTTATAGTAAATGAAATGAGGTATTCACATGGGTATAATGGTCTCCCCATGGATTACAAAAGCATCCCAATAAAAAAGGGGGGATATAAGCAAAAAGAAGTATCATAAGAGGACAACAGTTGTATAGACATAGCATGTGTCCCCACAATTAATAATAGGGCACCACACATAAATGTAGTTGAATAGTATCAATTCTATAAATATAACCTATGTCCCCAGACTAGGAAAGGGGGGGGTGAGGGGGGAGGAAGGGGAGGGGGAAGGGGAGAGGGAGTGTGTGTCAGACCGTAACCCGGCGACCTATTTAGTTAACCCAATATATACAATAAAACCAAGAGAAAGCACCTACAGTGCCAAAGGTGCCAGGGGAAGGAGGAAAAAACGGGACGGGGATTCATTTGATACCAGGATGCTCCTGTCTTCCATACTAAAACAAGTGAAGTTAGATAAAACTGACGTAGCTCAGGTTTTCATTGAGTCCCCCTGGGGAGACTGAGTCAAGGAGAAATATCCACCTTGCCTCTCGCTGCAGAATTTTTTTGTCCCAGTTACCTCCACGTGCTGGTTTATTGACTTCAATCACTTGAAAAAAGATGACACCACTGTCTCCCTGATGGAACTGGTTTACGTGCCGTGCAATGGCTTTGTCTCTGTCATGACTAATGTCACCCAGATGTTCCCCTATCCTGACCCGCAGCTGCCTCCTGGTCTTACCAACATAGGCCAGGGGGCAACTGCAGGTACAGAGGTAGACCACTCCCTCCGTTCTGCAGTTGACAAAGTCTCTAATTCTAAACATTCTTCCAGTGCTTAGGTTGGAAAAATCCTTCCTCTGGTTGATGTGAAGGCAGTACATACACCTCCCACACCTGAATGTCCCCTGAGGTTTTCGATCTAGCCATGTATTTTCTCCTCTTGGGGGTACGAAGTGGCTATGGGTGAGATGGTCCTTAATAGATCTACCCCTTCTGAAGATAACACTAGGGTGTGGGGATATGTATTTACCCGCATCCATATCCGTTTTAAGAATAGGCCAGTGTCGTTTTAGAATTTCCATGACTTTAGGGTTTTGATCATCATAGGTGGTTATGAGCCTAATGATCTGGTCTTCTTCTCGTCTTTTTGTAGATTTTAGTATTTCCCTTCTCTGAGTAGATTGGGCAGATTTATATGCTGGTTCTAGGATCTGTGAGGGGTATCCCCTCCTACGAAACCTACTTTTCATATCCAAGGCTTTGGATTCAAAATCATGAAGTGACGAACACTTTCTTCTGAGGCGAAGGAACTGTCCCTTCGGTATACCTCTCTTCAGGGGGGCTGGGTGGTAACTCTCCCACCTGAGGAGGCTGTTGGTTGCCGTAGGTTTTCTATAGATCGTGGTGGACAAATTGCCACATATATCCCTTGAGATTTTTAGACCCAGAAAGGCCAGACAGTCCCTATCCATCTCATACGTGAATCTTAAGCCAATATTATTGGTATTGAGTTTTTCCAAGAATTGCACGAACAGGGATTCCGTGCCAGTCCAGAGGACGAGGACGTCATCAATATGCCACCCCCAGAATTGTATATGGGGGGAAAAAATGACATCCTCGAACACGTAGGTGTTCTCCCACCAGCCCAGGAACATGGTGGCGTACGTCGGGGCAGAGGGACTCCCCATCGCCGTGCCCCTGAGCTGGTGGTAAAATTTTCCTCCAAACACGAAGTAATTGTGTGTTAATATAAACCGTAATAGGTCCCCAATTAATTTGCTGTGTTCAAAGCACTGGGTCCCACGTGTAGAAAGATATGCATCGACTGCCTCTAAGCCCTGTTCGTGTGGGATGCTGCTATAGAGTTGTTCGACATCTATTGAAGCGAGTAATGTTCCAGGTTCAAGGATGATGCCATCCAATTTAGAGATCAGATCATTAGTGTCTCTTATGTACGAAGGTAGACTTATAACAAAGGGGCGTAGGACCGTATCCAGATAGATACTGGGATTTTGCCCAATTGCGTCTATCACAGACACAATGGGTCGGCCCCTGAGTGAATTAAGTCCCTTGTGCACTTTGGGAGTGGCGTAAAAGGTGGCTATGACTGGAAACTTTGGATAAAGAAACTCAAATTCTTTAACTGAGATGACTTTCGATTCTAGCGCTTTATTCAAAAGTACCTGTAGTTCTTGTAGGTAACTTAGAGTCGGATCTTTCAAAAGTATTTCATAAGTCGTTTCGTCTGACAGGTGCAACATGGTGCGGCTAACGATTCCAGCTAATTTTCTGTTCAAAAAGTCAAATGACGCTCCTTCCCTTCCGAGTCCTGCCGTGCGCCCAAACAGTGGTTTTTCGCCACATATGAGGTATCTGCGTGCTCAGAAGAAATTGCCCAACAAATTTTGGGGGTTCATTTAATCCTGTTACCCTTTGGAATATGCAATATTTGAGCCTAAATTAACATTTTTGTTGCAAAATGTAAAATGTTCATTTTTTTCCTTCCACATTGCTTTAGTTATTGTGAAGCACCTGAAGGGTTAATAACCTTCTTGAATGTGGTTTTGAGTAGCCTGAGGGGTGCCGTTTTTGGAATGGTGTCACTTTTGGGTGTTTTGTGTCATCGTAGACCTTTCAAAATCGCTTCAAATGTGATGTGGTCCCTAAAAAAGTGGCTTTGTAAATTTTGTTGTAAAAATGAGAAATTGCTCATAAACTTTGAACCCCTATAACTTCCTTAATTTTTTTTTTTACACAAAATTGTTCTGATGTAAAGTAGACATGTCGGAAATGTTATTTATTAATTATTTTGTGTCATATGTCTCGTTGGTTGAAGAGCATAAAAATTAAAAGTTTGAAAATTACAAAATTTACGCGAAATTTCCATTTTTTTCACAAAGAAACGCAAAAAATATCGGCCTAAATTTACCACTAACATGAAGCCCAATATGTCACTAAAAAACAGTCTCAGAATCACTGGGATCCGTTGAAGCGTTCCAGTGTTATAACCTCATACAGTGACACTGGTCAAAATTGCAAAAAGTGGCCTGGTCTTTAGGGTCAAAATAAGCTGGGGGGCTGAAGGGGTTAAATAAAATAAAACTATACATGTTTGGTGTCTATGTACTTCTATTGACCTGGAAAATCATACTGCCAGGTCAGTTTTATCATATAGTGAACGTGGCAAATAAAAAATCCAAAAACAGTTGTGGAATTGCCCTTTTTTGGCAATTTCACTGCATTTCATGTGTTCATGTTTTCATTAGGAAGAGGGGAGAAAGGCACTGACAGACACCCTGGCACCAGCTTATCACCTTGAGAACTAAAGTATCTGGTGATTACATTCAAACTCCCAATCCTTATCTCCCCAACATAAGGGAGATAAGGGGGATAAAGGTGGTGTCACACACAGCGACAGCGACGTCGCTGCTCCGTCACCATTTTCTGTGGCGTAGCAGCGACGTCCCGTCGCTGTGTGTGACATCCAGCAATGAGCTGGCCCCTGCTGTGAGGTCGCTGCTCGTTGCTGAATGTCCAGCTTCATTTTTTGGTCGTCGCTCTCCCGCTGTGATGCACACATCACTGTGTGTGACAGCGAGAGAGCGACGAAATGAAGTGAGCAGGGAGCAGGAGCCGGCATCTGGCAGCTGCGGTAAGCTGTAACCAGGGTAAACATCGGGTAACCAAGGGAAGACCTTTCTCTACCCGATATTTACCTTCGTTACTAGCGTGCCGGCTCCCTGCTCTCTGCACATGTAGCTGCAGTACACATTAGGTAATTAACCCGATGTATACTGTAGCTAGGAGTGCAGGGAGCCAGCGCTAAGCAGTGTGCGCGGCTCCCTGCTCTCTGCACATGTAGCTGCAGTACACATCGGGTAATTAACCCGATGTGTACTGTAGCTAGGAGTGAAGGGAGCCAGTGCTAAGCGCGGCTCTCTGCTCTCTGCACATGTAGCACAGCGACGCGTGCCGTTATGATCGCTGCTGCATCTGCTGTGTTTGACAGCTAAGCAGCGATCATAACAGCGACTTACGAGGTCGCTGTTGCGTCACAGAAAATGGTGACATAACAGCGACGTCATTGTCGCTGTCGCTATGTGTGAACCCAGCTTAAGTCAGGAGGTCTACTTACACATCAGGTGGTGTGACATCTGTATCAGTGACTGAACCTCTTGCTTCTGTTGCCAGATGGCACTGCGCTCTCTATGTTGCGTGGAAGTTGTAGTGTTGTGTCCTCTGGGATTCGTAGTCCCATCCATACTGGGAGAGTTAACTGCTGTCTGGTTTGTATGGGGCTGCAGGCTATTTAAGATCCTGAAATCCTGCTGTCCACTGCCATTTAGGGTGCGCTCACATGAACATATGACTTGTGCGAGTCTGGCATCGCATCACCCGGTGTGGCTGCACACTCTTTTGACAGGAGCATCTCAGCTGCATCCAGCCGACTCGCTCCTGTCTGAAGAGTGTGCGGCATTTGTATAATAGCTTTAATGGGAATCTGTCAGCAGTTTTTTGCTATCTCATCTGACAGCAACATATTACAGGCAAGGAGATTCTGAATCCAATGATGTAGTACACAGATTACTGACTGAAGCCATTCTCAAACAATCAAAGAATTTAGATTCAGGAACACAGCAGAGCTGTCCCACCCACATCAGTCTCTCAATAGAGATTGTGAATTGACTGTATGGTGCCAATCACAGCAAGGGCTGTGTCGGACTGCCTTAAATGTGAGTTACTAGTGTTGTAATGGTAATCACAAGGTAATAAACCTTTAGCTTACATAAACAATAGCACACACATTGATAAGAGAAGCACAGTTGCTTTTTGTTTTCAACTCTCACAGCATGCTGTCCTCAGCTTACATAGCAAAAATCTGCTGACAAATTCACTTTAATTGTTTTCTAATGTGTGCTGTTATTAATACCTACAGCTGTACATAAAGCACAGTGTGAACAGAGGACAAATGATGGAGAGACACCACTGACCCTTTCTACAAAGTCTGGATTGGTTGAAAATGTAAAAGCTCTTCTAGAAAAAGGCGTTTGGCCAAACACAAAGAATCGCAGAGGGGAATCTCCTCTTCTTTCTGGTATGGCTTGCCCCTATATCTTTATAAGTTTTACCTTTTATTGATCTTTCACTTAAGTATTAGGCAATTCCATTGATAACATCACCCTATTATGTACGCAAATACTTTGAGAAAAAGAAATAAGAATTCTTCCTGCTTTATCTTACCAGGATAAATATATTACTGTACCAACTTTAGAGTTGCCATTACCAGTTCCATCAACAGAATCCAGACACCAAAATTCTAGTAATGAAAAGACCACAGGAGATATCATGTGTCAGTTCCTCTCCTTTCTACTCAGATTGTATTAGCCCTTATTTTACAAAATTGAAGAATTACACTTTCTTGTGCCTGTTCTTCCCACTTACCCAAAACACTAAGTGATCCAGGAATAGTTGTATATTAGCTATATAGAAAAAGATTCACTAAAGGTGAGCAATAAATCTGATAACTTGTAAACATTTTTTTGTCTTAGTTTTTGACATTGACAACACATCACATGATTACATCAAAATCTATTCTTTAATTATTCTGCATTTCAGCTGTACGAATAGGAAGTTATGAAATTGTATCCCTTTTGATCAGTTACAATTGTACCATTAACCAGCCCTGTGTGAAGAGGTGGTCAGCAATACACGAAGCTGCAAAACAGGGACGCAAAGATATAATCTCTTTACTCGTAAAAAATGGTGCAAATATCAACCTTAGAGATGGTTTTGGTGTGACACCATTAGGAGTTGCTGGTGAATTTGGTCACTGTGATGTACTGGAACAACTAATACATAAAGGTATGTGAAATATATTAAAAATACAAATGACACTTCTATTTTCTAGTTTTGCAATAGAAATACTAAATCATTAACAAATACATATAATACTGGATCCGCTCTTCAAATTATTAACTCTATAGGCAATATAATAAAAGATTATCTATTAAAGCTAGTATAAACACTTCCAAAAGGTAGAGGAGAAAACAAGGGGATCTGCTACCTTGGATCTAATCCTTACAAACAGGGAGGAAATGGTTGAGGAGGTAAGGGTGGCTGGGACCCTGGGAAGCAGTGACCATGCTATCATAGAGTTTTGGATAACTGTAGGAGGAAGACCGGTGAAAACTCAGACTTCAAGGCTGGATTTCAGAAAGGCAGATTTTAAGGGACTCAAAAAGAGAATAGCAGGGATTCAATGGCCGTATGTCCTTAAGGACAGAAATGTCCAGGAAGGATAGGACATCTTGAAAAATGAGATTCTCAAAGCACAATCGTTAACAATCCCTAAAAGAGGGAAGAATAAGAAACATTTAAGGAAATCAGGTTGGATGAACACAGAACTTAAACAAATGCTAAAAAGGAAGAAAGAATTGTTTATTAAATAGAAAGAGGGAGGCATATCTAAAGAAGAATATAACACCGTCTGCAAAACCTGCAGGGCACACATCAGATTAGCCAAAGCTGATAATGAAATAAGGCTTGCAAGTGATGTCAAAAGCAATAAAAAAGGATTTTGGAGTTATGTCAAAAATAAAAGAAAAGTCAAAGATGTTATAGGAATTT